>NC_050474.1:2936312-3207560 GCF_013373865.1 Monomorium pharaonis | reverse complement strand
GGTTGCAGCGTTACTTAAAAAATTCTTAAAAATGGATCAAAGAGCCGGAACTGGCGAAGAACTACAGAAAGCTTTGTCACTATTGCGAAACTATTAAAAATATGTTATGTATTCGCTGGATTCGATATAAAATGGTATTTACTCTTGTAGTGCGGTGTTAGACGTCTAATAAAAAAATTGTTAAAAAAATGCTTAAAAACCGGAACTGTCGACGAAAATGGCAAAAAGCTTGGACCTATTGCAGAACTATTAAAACATGCTATGTACTCTTCTGAAATTCGCTATAAAATGGAGTTTACTTTTGTAGTGCGGTGCCAGCGGTCTACTAAAAAATGTTGTAAAATACTTAAAGACCGGAAGTGTCGACAAAACCTGCAAAAAGCTTTGAAACTATTGCAGAACTATTAAAATATTGCTATGTACTCGTCTGGCACTCGCTATAAAATGGTAGTTTACTCTTGTAGTGCGGTGCCAGCGTCTAATAAAAAATTGCTTAAAAATGCTTAAAGACCGGAACTGTCGACGAAATCTACAAAAGCTTTGACATTATTGCAGAACTTTTAGAAAATGTCATAAAGTTGACTGAAACTCGCCAAACAGTGGTACTTTACTCTTGTGGTGCAAGCCAACAGCCAAATTAAAAAACTGTTTAAAATATATTAATGTACAGAAAGATGCTAAAATCTATCAGGAACTTTAGAACTATACGGTGCAAGTAGAACTGCTGTAAAATGTTCAATTTTCATTAATGAGGTGACACTGGAAGTTAGCACCTCATTTTTTTAATTTTATTTTTTTAAATATTTTATGTATTCGTATGGAACTCGCTATAAAATGGTAATTTACTCTTGTAGTGCGGTGCCACGCCGTCTAATAAAAAAAATTGCTTAAAAATGCTTAAAAACCTGATATGTCGACGAAACTTGCAAATAGCTTCGGAATTATTACAAAATTATTGAAAATGCTATGTACTCGTCTGGAACTCGCTATAAAATGGTAGTTTACTCTTGTAGTGCGGTGCCAGCCGTCTAATAAAAAATTGTTTTAAAATGCTCAAAGACCGGAACTGTCGACGAAACATATAAAAAGCTTTGAAACTATTGCGGAACTGTTAGAAAATGCCATAAAGTTAGTTGAACTCGCCAAAAAGTGGTACCTACTCTTGTAGTGCAATGCCAACAGCCAAATTAAAAAACTGTTTAAATATATTTAATGTACAGAACTATTGCTGAAATCTATCAGGAACTCTAGAACTATTACGGGTGCCAGTACTATATTGTACTCCATCGCTGTTAGAAGGATAGAGAAGAGACGTTGAACCCCACGACAGTAACACATATTTATCAAGTAATTTTTAATTATCTTAATTATCTTTTTGCCAATACATTAAATATAATTATAATTCTTTTTTTTATTTGTATTAATTAAAAAATTAATATATTGTTATGTAAAATGTATTTTTAATTGCAGGTACGTTTAACTGAATACCATATCTAATATATAATTGTATGTGGCGCCATATATATGCTGTGTTAGTAGTGCATTTTGTATATAATTATATATAGCATTATATACAACTATAGTCATATATAGCCATATATATTAATGTGGCTAATCTGGGTCCATATATAATCAGATATAGCACCATATCTAATTTATATAATTGTATGTGACGCCAGATATAATGCTATGTGAGCATCCTATATATAATTATAATAGCATTATATATGGCGCCATATACAATTAGATATGCAGACTTGCCCGCTAGTTAGAGCGCGGCGCCGTCGATAGGCGGCGTACTCTCTCAGGAGCAAAGTGCAGTCGATCGGCTACATAAAGATCACTCGTAGCGTGGTTAAGGCAAGCAAAAATTAGCTTCTTGTTCCTGTCTGATGTGGAAGAGGACTGCCACTATTTTTATGATTTACTCATTAGAAATATCTATATATGGTTATTTATATATAAATATTATATATCTGTATATGGTTACATACAATCTGATTGTATATAATGTTAATTATATATAATCAATATGATTATATATAATTATATGTGGTTGTATATAATTATATATGGCTATGTGGTTATATATGTTTATATATGGTTACATACAATCGTATACGATTGTATAATGCCATTTTTTTATATGATTGTATATAATGTCATTTGAAGATCTGAAAAATAATGTTATTGAACTTTTACGAGAAAGAAATCTTGAATCTCAAAATTGAGTGTACCAATTTATTTGGATTGGTTGCAATTGAAAACTCACATTAATATTATCTCATGAAAAAATAATTTAGATATAATTATATATATTATTTTTTTCGGAAAGATGCATATATAGACTCAGTTGTTCTATTCTTTCATATATGAAACTATATATGACTTTATAGGATTATATATATATATCTATATATGATTACTCAAATTCAATAGGTACAATCAGATATGACCTGATATTATTATATATAATCATATAAAGCATTTGCATTTCTTCAGATATAAGCCGGCAAGAACAATGGAGTCCATATATAAAAATATATATAAATATATATAAATTATATATAAATTATATAAGTGCCTATAAATAATTTATATATAATTATATATGCTGGTATATATAAATCATATATATTACATATAATGATATATAACGTTCCATAGATAAGTATATCGTAAATTATGTTTTGCCTGAAATAATATTAAGGTGAGTTTTCAAAGTGCAACCAATCCAATTAAATCGGTACACTCAATTTGAGATATCAAGATTTCTTTTTCTCGTAAATTCATTATTTACATTATACATAAATAATTTTGTTTAGTAAATGAAATTGTATGGTAGGCACATTGTAAAAGCTCTTGAATGGCAAACTGGATTTTACATGGTGGTATATTACATATGAATCTGATCTGAAGAAAATAATGTTATTGAACTTTACGAGAAAAGAAATCTTGATATCTCAAAATTGAAGTACCGATTTAATTTGATTGATTGCAATTAAAAACTCACATTAATATTATCTTATGAAGAAATATTTAGATATAATTATATATGACGTATGTAAAATATATTTTAATTGATTTTTATTGATCTTTCGACTGATTTGTGAATGTATATGTACTTAACGTGTTTTTTATTACTTTTCTAAGGTTTGATAGAATTTTCTTCTTGTTTGTAAAAATAAGTGATAGTGTTCCTTACATACAACAAACAAATTTTATTAAAATTGAATTTATTTATTATACATTATTCATTTTACTTATAAATCATATGTAGATGTACATACCATTATTAATATTTTATGTGAAATATACAGGTAATAGAACGGCAATCATATTTGTTAATGCACATATGTTTAAATTCTAAATAACATATTAGTAAAAACAACATAATAAACACAACAAATAACCTTAATATAAAATAAAATTATATATGTATAGTACATATATACAGGGTGACAGCTAACTGGCAGCCAATATGTAATAGATAGATATATATAGATATACTAATAGATAGATGTATAGATATACTAATATAGAAATAAACATAAATATATATATATAGCTATTTACGTTTATTGTATATTAATATATCTATATTAGTATATTTGTATACATCTATCTATTAGTATATCTATATATATATATACATATATCTATCTATTACAGATTGGCTGCCGGTTAGCTGTCACCCTGTATATATGCATATACATATATCATTTTAATTATATTAATGTTATTTGTTGTGTTTATATTGTGTTTTACTAATATTGTTATTAAAATTTATACATATGTGCATTAACAAATATGATTGCCGTATAGTCATGTATATTCAATATAAAATATTAATAATGTTACGTACATCTACATATGTTTATAATTAAAAAATGAATAATGTATAATAAATAAATCAATTTAAATAAAATTATGTAAGGAACAAACTATCACTTGATTTTTACAAAAAGAAGATAAATTCTACCAAAATATAACCAAAATATATTTTTACCTTATAAAAGTAAAAAAGAAACGTCAAGTACATACACATTCAAAAATCAGTACAAGATCAATAAAATTAATCAAATATATTTAAAAACTTCGAAAAATCCTCCAAAGAATAAAAATTTATTCGAAAATTATTTAAGAAATGAAAATGTTTACCAATTATAAATATTGAAACAAAAACTTAACATGTTCGAGTAGCATTAATTATATTCTTGTATACTTATCAATATCAATAACATAATATTTATACCTTCTTTTTTCTTATCTTATTTTAATCCTGATCCTTATCTTGTTTCCCGTTTCTTTCTCTCCTTTCTCTCTTTTTTTCGTACCACACAATTTTTTTTTCTTAATTTTATATTCTCAACTGCGAGGTTATTTAATTCGCCATACAATATTTTTAGCAGTAATGCCTGTAATTGTCAACTATGTATTTAAACTTATTATAATAAGAACTTAATTAATATACATACATTTACATAACAATATATCAATTTTTTAATCAATACAAATAAAAAAATTATAATTATATTTAATGTATTGGCAAAAAAATAATTAAGATAATTAAGAATTACTTGATAAATACGTGTTTCTGTCGTGGCGTCCAACGTCTCTTCCTTACCCTTCTAACAGCGATGGTGATACAAAAATGGTTATATCATAATATTATTATATTAAATTAAATATGTCATAATATATTGTATTAAATTTCAACTTACTTTGTTAAGCATCAGTTAAACGTATCTGCAATTCAAAACAAATACTCTCTGCTATTTTATAATCTTCCAGTCTAAGTAATTTTTTCCCGGTATTTTTCTCTGCTTCTTTTGTGTCTTTCCGGTCTCTCGTTAACAGTCAAACTGTCAAAAACTGTCAACTATAATAAACTGTCACTAACTTCACACACGAACGAAGCGAGTCAAGCGCGAGACAAGCCAATCGCGATCGGAATAAAGAGGCAACAATGCAATCGCGATTAGCAGGCAACTTTAGGGTTACATGGCTATTTTAATAAGAGGATTTTAAAAAATGCCAAATAAAAAAAATCAACATTTTAATTAAGCATTTATTAACTTATGGAAAAAAATTACACATAGTTATTTATTAAATAATAAAACTGTGTTAATTTACTACAAAACGTTATTTTAAACTTTTACCTGTCAAAAAGCTCAAACTAACTAGAAAAAGACAAGAAATACTAATCAAAAGTTAAACACTAAATAAAGAAATAGAATCTTAACTTTTGTATATTAATAAGATATGTTTCTAGTAGTGTCCCTGACCATAATGGTTTCACAATACAAAGAGTATTCTTTCATTAATTATAAACAAGATGTTTTAATAAAAATGTAAAGTAAATTTAGTGTTGAAAAGCATAAATAAAAAACTACAAAAATATGAATTGCGGATATTTATAATTGTTACATGATAGTTATACAAAGCAAAAACTCTCTGAAATTTAGATTCGGAAGAACACAATGTCTTAGTGTGATTACAAACCATAAAAAGTTGATATTGATCATTTAACTGATATAAATACTTCGTATCGACTTCCTAAGCGACATATTAGCGCTTTCTGTGAAATTTGTTGTGTAACTATTTGAAAATGGGGGTGAGCCATATTGGGTACAGGTACCTTATTTAATTTTTTTAGTGCATTTATATCGTATTTATTTCTATTATAATACCTTTCTCTTTTTTTATATGTTCCTTTCTTTCATATTTTTGCAATTCCCGCTTCTGCCATGAAAAGCAACTGCGTGAATGTTTTATCATTCTTGGGTAACGGTTGGATGCACATCGGTTATGACCATCTACTGTTAACGTGAATTACTGCATTATAGACGTATAATAACATGTGTAATTCCATCAAATTTTGGGACATTTTTTAGTTAGCAATCAGCGAAAATAATAGCAATCATCAACAATTACATTTGCATAAATGAAAAATACATCAAAATATTAAAATTATAAAATTTATTAAAGATACGTGATTTGTCATGTTGCACTTGTACGCCATTACGCGATGTCACTAACGTCGTTAAACTCTTAACAACAATAAGTTGCATAATCGATCAAACTGGAAGATCTGTCGCATCGTGTGCAAGTAAGATTACGTTAGTTGTTACTGCGTGATATTAAAAAATTTACGAAAGAACCATTTCGGCGTGAAATCTAGAAGTAAAAGGTCGAGTTGACAAAGCACTTGTGGAGTATTACCATGTGCCTACTATCGATCATCACAAATCTCATGACTGTGAAAATGTTTATTTCCTGCTAAGAGACACGATTTGTAAGAGAAGTTGTCGAATTTATTTATACGCGTTAACATCGAAACGATCATTAAAATGACACATAAAAACTCGTTTCTGAAATATAATCAAAAATAATTTTTATGCGTAGCATAACCTCCAATTTCTCCTTTTTTAAAATTACTCTTTTAAATAATATTGTCATACTTAAATATTGAAGACTGATGGAGTAAAAAATTGATGATGTGAGATAGTGTTCTAAATTTTATATTCACATTACCATAAAAAAATCTTTAAAAATTGCTTAATCGTTTACAAATAGATCAACAACAACTGTGCTGTGTTCTTAAATGCTTTTTTAAACGTTTAATTTGCCAATATTTGTTATTTAACAATTCTGTTTAGTCCATATACTGTGATTAATTAAATTCTTTAACTCTCCTAAACTGTTGACGAATCTTATTAGGAAAATTCAATAGGAAAAATTTCATATTATCTCCTATATTATATAATCTCTCAACATAAAAAATTAGGCAAAGTAACTTAAGCCGATCGCTTTATTTAAGAGTAACGATGGGAGGCGTGGGAGTTTTATCCTTCGCAAAAGACCAATTATCGATTTGCCTCCCTCGCCTTTGTCCCCTTTTTAAAATAACTTGTTCGCATTGTTATGTGATCATTATTTGTAAAGACCAAGGCCGAGTTTTAACAGCAATTAATTTACCCCTTTTCTAGACACACCGGTAATCTTCCATCCTATGTTACACTTACTGTTCTCAAGATGAAATTCAAGCAAGCGCTAAATAAATGTACGGACATAGACTCTCGCGTTATGAACGTTCCTACTTGCTTTTCACGCGTGAAAACGTATGACGGAAGACAATAGGGAAACAGCTTTCGTCAATATTCAATTCCCGATGCGTGACAAAATGCGCGCACGTGCGTGAAACAAAGCGGAGTAAAGAAGAAGCGGTAACGGTGGAGGAACGTTTACGCGCGGCGTGCAGATTGTTCTCTCTTTTCTTCTTTTTTTTCCTTTTCTCTTCTCGCGATGTACAGCTTAAGCCGATGCTGCAAGCCGCTTAACGCTGTCGCGAACCGCACGCGCGCGTAACTCGAGCGAGCTGAAATCATGTATTTAAAGCGATGCATACGCAATTGTTGACTTTGAGTGTTGAATACGCAAACGAACCGTCAAACAAACACGCTGCAATCGAGAGTTACGATGGCGCGAGACGCGCGAAGTAGAGAAATTTTAGAAGATGAACAAGATCGCGCGCAATGCGGCAGGTGTCGATGTAGCGAGTGATGACGCGGAAGAGCGGAAGTATTTTCGAATATTATTTCACGAAATGGAGTCATTAACAGTTTCTAATCCCTCGCATTCACGTGCAATAAAGCAATGAAAGTAATATCACATCTGAAAGAGCTGAAACGTTATCTTACGACTATAACTCTGCATTATACGTATCAGACGATATGTAGAACGTATCATAATTGGATAATTGAAGAGCTGACGCTATATTGAACGTAATGAGTGTTCTGTTAATTAGCGAAGAATTAAAACGTTTCGCCGAGCGGAAAGGGATCAAAAAAATAAACTAAATAAGTAGCGCTTCATTTCTTCAATCGTTTATCTATAATATCTACAATATTTATCTACAATAGGAATTGTAGATGCGATGTATACTCAATCGATCGTATCTGTCTATCTGGCTAATAAAATCGCGAGATAGCATGAGAAACGCGGCAAGCCATCGATAAAAGATTCGGCTTCCGTGAATTCTCCGCCGTGCTCTTTGTTTTTCCGCAGCGGCGAGTGAAATCTGCAATGAGATTAGCATACGGACGAAAATTGGAACGTCTAATTGTCACGTCTACCTGCCGCGACTGAACACGTTCTTTTTTAAAGCGGATGTACAGCGAACTCGTCTCTTCGGCGAAATGAAAAAGTTTCGGTCTCGGGCAACAAAGGATAGCGCTCGCTATTGTCTCCGCGGATCCATATCTCTATTGTATCTTATCACGGAGTTAAGTTTAGTCGGAAGATAGCGGCCTAAAAAATTCGGAAGACGCACACATCGGCAGGATTAAGAATCCTTGCCGAGAAAGCAGAATTTACAACGACTCGAGAGCGTTTTTTTTTTTTTTTGCGTAAGCTGAACATTGTTGCAAAGAAATGATTTTGAAAAATATAGCTGATTTGACGCGATATTTGGAAAGATGTAGCAATATTGCTAAAGGGCTTTCTAAATAAAGATCGAATGTATTTCGCAATTAAAATGACGATCCATCAAAACTGATTAAAGCGTTGACGATAAAGAATATTAAAGAAGCGTAGTACTTGGCAGCGTATCCACTACTATGTACTGAAAAGAAGATTGCATGAACGATGAAGGGTATCGTGCATCTTCAATCTTTTTCCATTCAATATTAACTACGCCGTTGCGAGTGCACTATCAAATGAAGCAAGAATACAATCAATGACGCATGCCGGCTCGTTATGTCGCTCGCACGAACTTCGAGCAAATATTACCTACGTGGCAACGAGATCTGTAAAGGGAAGAGTTGTCTAAGGAACGAGAAGACGTCACTCTTCTAAACCACACAAAAGGGCCGCAATTTCAACGCTAAATAAATAAGTCGCCCTTCTGCAAAAATGGCGTGCCGTTCGTTTCGTGAAATTAACTCATTAACACCGCTGACCCGTCGTGCCAATTTGTACACGTGAACAATAATTGTATTTGTGCCCCTTGCGACGGATATCTCGTTAGGAGAACGATACGTCCGACTTTTGGATTAATTACGAACACGTTCTAAATGAATAATACTGCTAAACGTAAATCGTAAAGACTGAAATCTTCATCAATGTGTAGAACGGATGATTGAGTATTTAATTAATTGTATTTAAATTAAAATTATGTATGTGTACACAAAGAGTTAAACTTTCATCTCGTCTAAGCAAAAAAGTTGTTAATTTGATTAAATTTTTTACTTAATTAAATTTCAGTTTAAGTTTTTATTTTAGTTAAATATATAAATACTTGAATTTAAAAAATTTAATCAAATTGAAAAATTTAGTAAAACTAACAACTTCTGTCTCTGTATAGATGTAATTACACAGTTATATTTTTCCGCGAATAATTACTATGATTCCTTTCTAGAGAACAAGATACGCGCGTATCGATTTATTGAAGCATTAAGTATATATAATTAAACAACCATGAGTCGCATGCTGAGCACTAGAAAATAATTAATCATGAATTTAGTAAAACCCGGAAACGTCACCCTGTAAATTGTTTTTATCAGAATAGCAAAACATTAAAACCCGTTATTATTTTTTCCACAAAACATTACGCGTCGCATGAACTTGTCATACTTGTCATACGATGCAATTGGATGATTCAAGATAACGTTGTGAATAATAAATTTTATGACACTGATGCCAAGAGATGCGATGTGTCATGCCTAGAAAAGATGGTGCCCTCAAATTTACCTGATTTCCTTGAATTCTGTTGATTCGCAAGTGTTTTGTCATCTTTTTGTGTCAACAAGAGCAATTTATAGAGATATCTTCTTGTAAACTGTTTTATGTAACGCTACGAACACTTATTAAGTTTGATAATGAAAACAATTGTGATAAATAAGTAAAATAAAGAAAATATGTTTTCCTTAGTCATAATAGAGCCAAATAGAAAAATCAATTGCTTTTTTGTATAGATTTTGTATAATTTTGATAAATACGTGGTTCTCTAGAGAAGTGTTGAGAGAAGAATTATTCACTACGATTCATGAGCGAGAATATTGAATTTTTTCAACTATACTTCATCGGTTTATCTATGTAAAACATGTACATGTTAAAACAAGTTTCTTGTCATAAAAGAATAGTGAGGTAAGTTCCGCGGATTATAAAAATTCTAGAAGATTGGTGCCTAAACGCTCCTATCCTTCGGTCGTAAACCCTCGACAGATGTTCCACCCCACCCATGCTACGCGGGGAGCCACGAGAACGACCCCCGTCGTTGCATTTATGATTCGTCTGGAGATCCTGTACCGAACACATGTCGGGCAGAGCCATGACAAGGCCACACGGCGTAAAACAACGTGCGATAACAACGTGAACTCGTTTCATTGTGCTTATAACGCACAAACTGTCGGTCCAGTCCTTTCAGAAACCCCATCAAAGCCGTTTCAGTCGATTAAGTTACGTAAGGATGTCGCCTTTAATGCACCACAGAATTAATTAAATGCGATGTTGATAGAACATCGTACTTGTCACAAGGTTGATTAAAGCTTTTATTGCTTGATCGATTTTCCGTGTCTCCAAAGATCTTCGCCATAAAAGTTTCATTTATGAAGCTTGACGCTTGGCAATATTAACTATGGCAACAATTTTATAATTAAATAAAAAGAGTCAGAATAATTATTGTTCAAATAATCGAAAGTGAAATAGATATGGCAATAGGTATACATAAGGGAAAAAGACTTGTGGATAAGGTATTTTAGTACATGCTTCGTTACTCGTTGCCACAAAAATAAATTTGTAGCAACACAAGCACTCGTTATTTGTGCAGCTAGTCGTAACGATGATTTTCTCTCCTCCATCCTTGGAGTGAAATAAAGCCGTTACCTTCAACGTACAGTTCAACGGGCGGCGAAAGGGTGCCCTTCTCATAAAAAAAAAACCGGGTCTTTTTTTCTTCAAGTACAGAAAGCGCTTTCAATCCCTGGATGCAGATATTCCGTTCACAGTCCCCTCCATAGTGTGACGAACGGTCTCTACCTGTCTGCAGGCCCGATATTTCCGCAATGGCGCGCTCGCAAGTGCGCACGTCGACGGCGAACCATCGGAAACGTCCCACGCGGAAATCCCGAGGTGTCGAGGCCGCCGTGAGATAAGAGCCGCGACAACGAGACAGGGATCCGTAACCCTTGCGTCTCGAAACGATTTTCGATTCGATTCACGCACCGCCCTTTCGCCCGCTCACCCCTGTCTTCGTTTCCTTCTCCCCCCCCCCCCTCCTCCTCCTTCCCTCTTCGGAGATGAAGCCCCCTCCCCGCTCTAGAGACGTGGTGGCAAGAGCACGTGTGTACCGGCGCGGTGTTGCGGCGCCGCGAAATATGACCGACGGCCTGTACGTGCCATTACGTGCGCCCGGATTTCGACGATCGGCCGACCGCTCCGCTCCGCTCCTGTAGAGACAGTCAGTCGTTTCGAGGCTGCCGAGTTGACCGGGCGTCTAGCCGAGAGCCGTGGAGAGCCGCGTCGTTCCGGGGCTGTGTGTCTCTTTCTTCCTTCGAGACGATCGTTTCTTCTTTTCTCTCTCACTCGCGTCGGCCCGTCCCTTCCTTTGTCGGCCACCCCATTGAGATTTCAACGGCGAGAACCATGGCGAGTACCACGATCGTGACGATTGTACTGCTGGCTGTTATCCGTAAGTTCAATGTAACCCAATCGCTCTTAGCATTCGTTTAGAACAGAATTGGGGAACGGGGGGGGGGGGAGAGATATTATTCGAATAATACGTTTTCGTGATGAACGTTGCGTCTCGTCTTGATGGATTTGTGTCGGTCGAGTCATGGTTATTTATTAATATTTTATGTATGAGAAGGAATGATGATTTCTAAGAATCGGTTATTAGCGAATAATTTCGTGTTAGATTTATGTATATCAGAAATACTGAGAGCTTGCGTGACGATATATTGCTGAACTAAACCAATGTCTTGTTTATTATTCCGAACGAAAACAATGTAAGCGGAATCCATACGTTACTCCGATACTAAGAAATGTCGTTGAGGCGATCGTTGCCTTGTCTAAGAATATTTAGAGATTCCTCATTCGGCCTCAATAGCATAAACCTAGTTTGTTGACAGTTGAGCGATATTTGAACATAACAGCCGTTATGTTCAGATTCAGACACGAGAACATAAATCACCGTGCGAGAACGGTCTTGGTCGTTTGCGAACGAGCAGTTCGAAACCGGAGCTCCGCAAAACCGGACGTTGCGTATCGATCCTATTTTAAAGGCCGTACCATCCTGCACGGTTACGAGTCTGACACTTAGCAGATCGTGAAATCGAGATCCGGAGTATCTTTCTTGACCGCGGGCGTCGTAAAACGTGTGCCCCAGCTTCACTTGCCCCGTGATCATCGAAAAGCCAAACGCTCCTCTAATAGGCCTTATCGATTTTCTTTTTTTGTCGCGCGCCGCATCTCTTCGCCTGTCCATCGGGAGGAAGAGCTTTCTCTCCGTGTGCTAAGTCGTGTGAACAAGGTTTGCGCTGAGCGTTAAGTCGGACGGCGTTTTCTTCCTCAAAGTCGAGGCTCGAACGACGTAGTCCCGTACGCTCAGAATTCTCCATTCGATCCCGCAAATGGAAGTCAGATGAGGTACGAGAAGTTCTCTCCCGCGATCGGACAATAAAACCGACCTGGATGAGCGAGCTGCTCAGCGGATCGTGACTTTACGACCAAAGCTTTTTATAGACCAACGTTGATTCAAATGTCCCGACACGTTCGACGCCGCGACGAGCAAATGAATAATTTCGATGGAGAACCGTTCCTTCGCGGAATTAAAGTTTCGTAGTTCAAATCAATTTGCGGCACACAATGCCCCAATTAGCGGAGAACAAGGTGGAAAACGGACTTTACGAAACATGTTAACGAGGTCTGAGATCCAGAAGCGGTCGGGGACAACTTTAGTTAACGCCGATTGTAGCCAGTTTAATTTTCTTTCGCTCGCGCCTCTGTTGGTATCCCACAACGGGCTTTCCCGAAGGATTAATTCGATCCTTGCCGCATTAAATCCTCCGAACTGTTCACAGAATTTGGAGGACGCAGTCGTAGAACGAAGACACATAATGAATCTTCCTTATCTCGATCCGTCCCTCAATCGATCGCTAATAATAATCTAACGGTGACGCACGTCGGTCGATGTATACATATGTTCAAAGGCCTTGAACGTCTTACATTAAATTGGCCCTTAATTTTAGCTGTCGCATAATTACGCGACGCGGAGACACAATTAATTACAGGATGCACACATAGAGGCAATGTTTATTGTACCTGACGCGCAATCGCTTCCTCTCTTCCGTTCGGTTATTCCTCCTTCCCTTTTCCGTATACGTAAATGGGCCAGAGAAGTATATCGCACATTTTTCTTTCAACGCTTTTCGATGAGCTTTTAATTATTTTTCTCTCGTCTTTAATATGCAAATAGTATACTGCAAAACACTCGAAGGAAACAATTACGTGATCGTTTGTTATTCAAGTGAGAAAAAATATTTTTTTTATCACATTTTTTTTCATTATGCCAATATTTAGGTATTCCGGCGACAGCTGTTGCTAGAAGGGAGTGCAATCGGTACTCTCAAAGGCATTCTACGATCCGATACCTATACTAGCACGGGTTATAAAATATCCGCAAAAATAGATTAACGCCGTGACCATGGCGATGGTGGCATGTAATTTACATGCCGTGCAAAAATAGTACAAAAATAAACTGTTTTTAGCGCACCTTTGCCTGTTCACACCCGCGGTTTATGCGGTAAGCACACAGGGCGGAAGACATAAAAATAACAAGGCTGGTGTAATTCCTCTTCGTTGAAATTTCGATCGTAAGCTTGAATTTTGCGAACGAAAGATGTTATATCCAATAATGAAAGATGTTAAGTAACCGTGTAAGGGCGCAGAATAAAATAACTTTTTTTTTTTAAATCGACGAAGGGTGGGTACTTCTCGCGGAGTCGCTTTCATCGATAAAAATGGAAACGCGTGACACACGCAAACAATCAGCGTAAAGAAGTTTAAAAGTATCATGACGTAAGTGCTCCTCATTACGAAAATGAATGATGTCAATAAAGTGACCAGCGGCAATTAGTAAGTTATTTGTTAAGAGTCAGTAATGATTCCACGTGTATTTTTAAAATTTACAATAAAAAAGATTAGATTAATTCTCGAATTTCAAAATTCCAAACAGATGCCTCGCACGGAATTCTCTCTTACGACCTGTACCGCACAGTTGTACATGTCGCACATAAATAATGCGCGGACAATATTATAATATATTACATGCCGAGATGATGTACACTCGCGCAGGTATACGTAAGTGTAGAAATGATAACATTCAACGATCGCGTGTTATATTTCGCTGTAACCGCAAAATACGTTTACTAACAGTGACGGGAAACCAAGCCGCTTCGATCATCGAATTGGCACGAACTCGAAAGAGTAAATACGATGACTCGTCGTAAATAATTATATCAAGACGTTGAACGATGAAAAAAAAAGACACAACAAAAGCTGGCATTGGAACGCGATGTTGTTACGCTGCGAAGTCATTGTTCACGACGCGATGCTTAAACGCCTGAACTCCATTTGCAGACGAATTATCGAGGAAAACTTATCCGAAAACAGAGCAGAATCACTCCAGCGCCACATGACCACGTTATAATCTACACACTGGTCCATCGCTTTTTTTTTTTAATCATCATCATTTTTATATCATTTCGAGAAGGGAGATATTTTTTGTATGAAGAGATAACGTGGAGGTAGGATTTCGTTCTTATCTGAAGGAACTGAGTCATCGGCGACGTCTCCGTTTCATCACATCACCTGAGTGGGACTCGCTCGAAATAATATGGTTTGCATAAGATTGGAAAAAAAAAAAAGTACGATAAAAGCGTGTTTATCCGCGATAAGCGAAGCAGAGCACTCGTCATTCGGTTACATATGCTGTGTAGCGCAAGTGGTACACTTGCACTTCTCCCTGTATCTGGCGAGCGTTTCCGATCCGAGCGCGGTGAATTCGACTGAGATGTAGATTGGAAATTCTCCGGCTCTTCGTAAACGCGGTCGTTGACTTCGGCAACAGGAGCGCAACCACGATATTTCGACGCTAGCGAATCGATTATGCGAATCGCGATCTACGTTCGAGCGTAAACGATTGAGATTCGAATAAAGTAGCATGAGAACAGATATTAAATTTCTCTGAGCAAATAGATTTGTAGAGATAAACAATTTATAGAAAGGTGTTTCTCATTTATGTCGTATTTTCTAATGATTTGGAAGTCACTGTGTTCTATCTGCTTGCATGATTTTCAATTCAATTACAACGCACAGACTATTACTAGAAAAAGGATCTGAATTTATTATGTGTGCATATGCGACGTCTAAATTTGCTAAGTAATCACATCCCTTCATAATTAATCGGTTTGTTCGAACGAATTTCCAGTGAGTTTCGGTATTAAATACGATATCATTGGCTTACACGTGTAAGGTCAAATTCCAAAACTTCATCAAACTTTTATGGTCGACGACGAAACCGAATGATTACAAGTTTCTTGATTATTAAACTAATTATAAAGACGTTAGTCTTTTTTTAGAAATTCTTGTCTTGGTCTTGTTCCTTGATATTGCAATATAATACAAGAGTTTGGCGTACGCCCTTGGAAAATCAATCGCGATCTATTTGTAAGTTAAATTAACATTGCTCATATTGCTTCGCAACAATAAATGAACGCAATCCGTTGCGTAAATCCGTAAAACGGTTCGCTGCATCGGAGCCATTCCTGACTACGGCGCATGAGTGGCACCTGTCGACGCTAAAGTGCCACTTTTGACGACGCTACCCGAATCTTACGCGAGACTTCGGTAAACGTTAAAGTAATCAACTTAAAGAAACACGATACATCGCACTTTATCTGAAAATATATGAGATACTCGCGAGTTTAAACAGCTCGGAACAAGTGCGGCAGGTGGCTCTCAGCTATTTGTCGTGCAATACGCGTTATTTGTTCGTCGATCTGTCAATATTGCGTTTGTGTGGTTTTATGACGCGCATAAATCATTCCTCGATTCGCGCAGTTTGTGCGGAATCGTTAGTTCGTAATGGTCTTTAACACCTGAAGCTCTTTGTTCTTCGTCTTGAAAGATGATCTTTTATCGTGCCATAAATTACTGTCTTTATATAAACAGTTATTCAAAATTGAGAAACACCGAATTCAAACAGAATACAATACATAAGAAATTAAAAAACGATGTGACTTTTAATTTTCCGTTTGTCGGAGACAAGAAATATCGGTTACATTGAAAAAAGTTCTCTTGATTTTTATAAAAGTTTCAGATAATCCGTGACCCTATTTGCATCTCCACGTAGAGCTGAACGGACTAACGCAAAATTCCGTTACGCAAATCCGAGATATCAAACTTTCAAAGTTCCAAACTGCTCGACCGGGTCGACTCCCACTTTGATCGAGACTTAAGTCTCACGGTAATAGACGCGGCCGTAAGTCACGCTTTGTCAGCCGGCTGACTAAGGCGAAAACGCCCGGCGAGACGATCTGAGCCATCGAAGAAGTGTTCGAAGCGGAAGAGAGACCGCCGGTAGTCGCGGTTACTTGTAAATTGTACGGGGCGCAGTGACGCGTGAAAGACGCTTTTATCAGCCTACGAGGGGCGTTCAAGTTCTTTTGTATCAAGAGAGAGAAATAGAGAGAGAGAGAGAGACGGTCACGTCGACGGCGGCGTCTGTTCGCGAGGCGGCTCCCCCAGACTTGATATCGCCGTTGCATCCTCGTCATATCCTCGTGATACGTTGCGTCGGCGTACGAGCTAAGAAAGTACAGGCTGCGATAAAGCGCCGTTCGAAACAGTCGTTGCACAGCTGAAGGGCGGCCGATATACCGTTCATGACGTTTGACATTCTCCGGGGAGGCGAACGCGATAAGCCTTGAACGTTAGGTTTGGAAATATCGAAAGTCGCCAAGACAAAATTCCGTACGAGATAGACAGGGAGCATTTTATAACTGTTTTATTTTCTCTAATTTTCCAACGCGTAGGAGGACACACGTCTGTATCACACGTCACGTATTAGTGGAAAACGCTACCTTCTCCGATGGATTTTTCACTGATGGAACGTCGTTCTTTTTTCTTTCTTCGAACTTCGGTACACAATTATAATATATACATGTGTGTTATTTCAATCAAGCTTGAATCAATCGGTCATTAGAACGTCAAATCTAATCTAAATTGATTCGTTTCATTTTGCAACGTGTAGTAAATTTCCACTTGTAAAGAGCTTCATTGCAGCGCCGCCAGATAAATAAACCACGCGATTATTTCGTTGCCATCAATTCGTATATTATGCACACAGCATTGTGCCTTTATTTAAGAAAGTGAACATTTCCGGATCAATAAAGAAATTATTCACACACTTGGCACGGGTGCCATAATACATAATACATAAAGTTGCATCAGTTTGGGCGTATTCAAGGCTTGTGCATCGCATATCGTGATTGGTTATTCGAGGAAACAACAAAGCAGCTTGATCTGACAGGTTTACATTCGACATATGTCGATAAAATTAAAAAATAAATAACAAATTATGCAACTTAGAAAAAAAATTATGAAATAATTGTAGATTTCAGTAGAATTTAATTCGATACTAATTTTGGATTTAATACTTATATTTATACGTTACATAAATCATTAACTTATAATATTATATATACAAGAATTGAATCCAAAAAACATTAAATGAGCGAAAAAACATTCGAGTATGTAAAAAGTTAAACGAAAGAAAATGTACGAAACTGGTGCATATACTTTGAAAAAATAAAAGTATTCAATAAAAAGTTTTAATAAATTAATAAAAAGCAGAATAAAATGATATTCTACAAAAATTTAATTAACTTTATTAAGTTATATAAAAAGCATGTTCAAATGAAACTACATCCACATCTCTGCCTGATATTACGTATTTTTGCACTGTTTTTCTATTGAAAGAATTTTTGTTCATTTATCTAATTTTCATACAAAATTTTTAATAAAAACCGGTTTTAACATAAATATATAAAATGCTTTTTGTTGTATGATATTCACAGTGCATTCATCATATTGCGTTTTGAAGTAAATATTTCTTATCGCGCAGTGGAAATATCCATTTTGATATGGGAAAATTGTCAGACGCGACGATAAAGTCTCCCCCTCCCGGAAAACGCGGTGCAATGACGTGCCGCTTTGTTGGGAAACGTTACGCCTCGAAAGAATAGATAACCAATTGTCCGGCCAATTCGCCTGAGCTCGGCCGAGGTCAGTTCAATTGCCTCGATCTTATAGCGTTAGGTCGGACCTCACTCGCAACAAAAAAGAAGGCCCCGCTCTCGAGATTTTCCCCCGTGGTCGGACCGGTTCGAGCACAGTGTATTCTCTGTGCGAGATCGCCGGACCGGAAACGGCCGTTTTCAAAGACATTGTAGCGGCGGTACGTCTAGCGTAGAACGTAGTAGCGCTCAGATTTTTGGCAAGGACAATATGCGTGGGAACGTATAATCCGTCTCTCTCGAGCGAGCGAGCGATTCGGGTGTTTAAGAAAGCAGAATTTTCACAGAAGATATTCGAAAACTTGTTCTAAATAAAAGTACCATGGGTGACAATGATTAAAACGAATTAAGATTATCGCGTGACCAGTTCAAATACTATTTGCTGAGTCATTCTCTTAGTATCGTATGTCTAAGCACACAGAAAGGCATTAACTCTCCGAGGAATGTCATTACATTAATCCGGGAGTGGTCGCCAACTTCGTTACGGTGTCATTGTTAGCGCCAAATGCAATTCGCTCACAATCAATTCTTCCAGCAATAAGTAAATTGTTATATAACGTATTCTCGTTTACTCTCCTACAAATAATACAAATGTTTTTCAATAACGGTATCCCTGCATGTGCATCGCTTTCAATACCCTTTTTACTCATCGCAGCGTGAATTTTGTAAAAAAGTTTAAAAAGTTCTATTGACACACACATATATATGTATATATATGATTCTAGTATTGAGTAACGTTCAAAATAATGACGATTATAAGCCAAAACAAAATGCACATGAAATATACAGGCAGAAGGGTGCTATTAATGCTTAAAAAAAGAGATCGGTTCAATATCTCTTCATTGCTCGGCGTGAATCCAGGTTCACCCCCTGACCGCTGGACCGGAAACGAGTCAGCCGGAATCATTGGCGCGGCTACGTGGCCAGTTATCGATTTTTCGCGAGTAATCTTGTTTTTTTCATTGGAGTTTGTAGAAAATGAATTCCGAGCAACTTAACGAACATAGTAATTTAATCACGCTAGCCCTGCGGGCTATGCAGGAAAAAAAGACTTCCCGCGAAGTTTTTTGCGCTCCAGTTACAAGTTAGTGAACAAGGAACAAACACTGCTTTCCGATTGTAAGCTGATTAGCCGCTAGTACTTTCTTATCACGGTCGATATTGGTATTAGACTTTAAATGACACGCCGCCGACCATAACATGTCTATAGAACCTTTGTCTATTTCTGTCATTCTCTCTCTCTCTCTCTCTCTCTCTCTCTCTCTCTCTCTCTCTCTCTCTCTCTCTCTCTCTCTCTCTTTCGGAAAAAATAGAACGTTTTATCAGTTAGTTACGAAAGTTCGTTTATTTCTGTGAAATTCCTTGCTAAATTTAAAAATAAAAACAATCTTTTTTTTGTAATCTAATCGATCTCGCCCTACTATGACGCAAGCCGGTTGTTCATTAAAAAAAATTTCAAAAAAACACGGGAGAACCAATCGCACTTGCAATCTGTTCGGAGGGGTCACTTGACGTATGCGAAGTTTGCTCACCACATGGCCCCTGAGATGTACCGGAAATGACCTAATCCACCGGGGAAAGAAACCGTGGAATTTTCCACGAACGAGTGGCAACGTAAATCGACGTAACCCCGTTATTAATTCATTCCGACTACGTACGGTCGTGACTCCGTATGTACGTAACTCGCGTCTACCGATATATCTATACCAGCGGGCAAATCAGCGCGCGAGACAAAAGAAAAATGATAACGAAATTTAATGCAAAATTTTGAGCGAAATTGACTCCCCTCAGATTCGCGCGGTTATTCGTTCCCGCTAATCACGACGCAACGGTTTTGCGAAACGCTGCCTGCTGGCTGCTGGGACGGTGCCAGTTAGTTGGAAGCCGCTCGTAATGAACGTGACAAATGAACGTGATTATCGATCGAACGGCGACAATAGGAGCAGCGGACGGAGGTTCTCGGTCACCGCGAGGAATTCTCGAGTCCTCGCTCAATTATAGAGCGAGCCACATCGAGTCGAATATTGGGGTCATGGGTCGGGCCGATCTCGGGAACGCCGATGGGGAAGGTCAAGTCCGTCTATCATGCGAACGCGAGACGCGAAACCCTGATAATAACAGTCAACGGGCTTCCTATGTTTCAGAGGCTGCCATGTGTGCCACCAACAATTGCTCGCGCACATGCTATCCGAGCGAGTTCTTCCCCGCTATCAAAGGCAATCTCACGAAGATCGTTTGGGCGCACGCTGTCAACAGCCAAGCGGAATTGGAGAAAGCACTCTTGTCAGGTAGGTCAATCGACCCTGCTGCAATCGACAATGGGGCGCGCGGCCCCGAACTTCTTCCCTTCGCTCTCTTCGTTTATTGCACACACGAGAGACGACGTCGCTCCAATTACTCACGCGTATTCAAATACTGCCAGGAATTTGCTGAGAATGATGATATCGCCTTGGAGATATTCGACGTGGTTTTAGTAAATCTTTCTCTTCTCTTTTTGAGTATAGAAGTGGGTCAAATATATTTTTTTTATTTGAGATAGAATGCTAACAGACGTCAAGCTAGTAACAATTCAATTAAATCTAAATACGGTTCGTTGCGTATCCAAGAGCGAACATGTATTATTAATCACGAAACGGACTCGCGGGTGACATACGTTATTTTTTTATTGGTTTTTATTTCAATTTTCCGCTCTGCGGACGAAATGCATAACTTGGGAGATCTTGAACGGAGCAACGTTGCAATTTCATGTTAAATGCAAAGCAATGCGCACAAAGGCTGACATCCAAGAAATTATTTCGCAAGCATTACTTCGACGAAAACTTAACGATCGAGACGCGCGATCGCTCGAGCGTTAATATTATTATTAACTGCTGTCTGTGCCACAATAAAAATGCAAAGGGCAAAGGATAATTGTACACTAGTTCTAAAATATTCTAAATGATCGCCGACGAGCAGTGATCAACGCAGATCTGACAGAAGAACGGTTGCTAAAATTGCAGTGAAACAATTTAGATATGACGCGCCATCGCGAAACTATTTTTGTGAAAACGAGCAACAATCGTGGTAAATATTTAATACTGAGAAATGTATTTGTCGAAGGGTAACATCGTCGCGGAAACCTCGTCAAGTTTTGATAGGACAGCTAATTTGCCGAGAGTTCGCGACTTCCATCGACCGTCAAACGTATTATTAGTTAATGAACTACGTGGCATTTCGCTACATACGCACGACTTTAGCCTTCGCCGTGCCGGCGGTCTTTTTGCGTTTGTCATTCTCATGGATATTCCCATGTATCAATATCGTCCGATTGTGCGCGCCTTTGTGTGCACAACCCGCATACACGATGACACGTATTTTTACATCGGCGCGCTTTAAATAATAGCGAGATGTCCTTGAAAAGTGCGCCTCCAGAAATATCGACAGCGAGGGAAAGAGCTTCACGCGCGGTGTGTCTGCATCTCCACCCCCCTCTCCCCCTCGTGATTTCTTTCATGCGTTTTCATGAACTCCATATATATATAATATACGTCGAGATTATTATAGTCTCGCGCTTTTTCGACAGCAGCAGCTTTGTCCCTGTGACACGCGCGCGTTTGCACGATCCCTGATGCGGTACACGCCGACTTCGGACTTAACTTGTCTCGATTATTTCGCGCTTGAGGAAGAAGGAAACAAAAAGAGATCCGAATTCTCGAATTTAAATTTTTTACCTCTGTGTATGACCGTGGATCCTCATAGTCATTTGTACGCAGTCACGTTTGACGCGAGAGTTTTCGTAAAAGTATCCGCACCTCCGTCTGAATCTCAATGAGACAAGTCAAGGTAGTCTTGGCGGTCGAAAAACGGAAGTCCGACCTCCGTTGTTCAGTTCCGCGACCGAGGGCGTCATTCAATGACGAAAATTGCATTAAGATACTAAATTCGTCGCATCGATCGCACATCCGTCGCACGTTCCTACTAAATCTTCCGAATCTTTTTACTATGTCAGACGCGTTCATCCCCCTTCGTAATCCCCCGCAAGTTCTTCCACGAAACGCGCTGATCGCTTTAATACCCGCAAAAAACTATCGCGATTTAGTAAAAGCAAGCAAAAATTGTACGTCCCTTCGTGCCACGGCACTCTGAAATTACCGTTGGCGCAGCCTCCGTCCTCGGGAAAGCTAGAATTTTCGGTCGTTTGAGCTTTAACGCTGGCGGATGCGACTCTTCCAGCCTCTTTAGACGTGATCGATATTCGCCACACGTGTATATACATATACCCGGAACCCTCCCGCCCAACCGGTCGTCACAACCACTGAGGCTGCTGGTTCACACTCTCGCGCGCGCATACAAACACACGTAACCGCAGCAACCGACTTTCCTTTTTAAAGACGACGTCATGATGCTGGAGGCCGACGTCGTGATGGGCAAACTTAACAATTCCACCGACATCATCCCGATAATGGCGCATCCACCGACCACGGAAAGCGATCTCTCACTCGAGGACTTTCTCAACATCAGCAACAACGGCAGCAAGGGCATCAAGCTCGACTTCAAGTCCAATGAAGCTTTCGAGAACAGCAAGCCTATCCTCATCAAATTGCGACCGACCGTGCGTACACACACATACATCGCTCGATTATTTAAGTAATCAATGCGCAATGAGTATAAAAATATTTATTTGTTTAGCTGAAACGTCCAGTTTTCCTCAATGCAGACATTCTTCCTGGACCGGTTAACGCTACTACCGTTCCGCTTAATGCGACAGAATTCCTGAAAGGTGCCAACGAAACCATGCCGGACTCTATTCTCTCTATCGGTTGGACAACCAGGTAAACAGCTATGCATGTTGAACAGAGTAACAACAGTTTCTAATATGCAACCTTGTAATTAATCAGCCGTATAAGCAAAGAAATATGTATTGTGACCCTCATGGCGCAAGATCTCTTATAAAAAAAGAGTTATAAATACAAAGTCCTTGAAAGAGGAGATAATTCAACTTAAAGCTCCAATGGAATATGTATTGGATGCACGTCAATATTATAAGAGACGTATATTATAGCGAGGACGTTTGAAGGGTCCAATAGATGGACAATAAAGAAGAAAATCTTTAAATTCAATAATTAAAAAGATAATCGTTATTTACACCCATGAGGTTTTAATCGAATTAGATGCTTCTACAAGCACAGTAATGTGTATAGGATATTAAGCGTATTTGCGTAAGAAAACTTTTTTTCATTTTCAACCTACCCCATATTAACCGATCGAATGTTAATTTTAATTTTTGTCCAGCCGCACGATGCATGATTGAAATTCAACCGTCAATATTTTAGGTACGGAAAGGAACACAACATCACCAAGGGTCGATATAATACGGAGCAGCTCAAAAAGATGGTAGACATTGTGGCAGAGAATCGTGTCTCCCAGCCGGTAACTTATCCCGTACGAGCTGGCCTCGCGGCGAATGATATCGATGGCGTGAAGGCGTTGCTGAAGAACACCACGTCCACCAACGCGACCTTAACGATCTGGTCGTCGGAGGGCGATTTCGTCGATGCCGCGCAGCTTTCAAAGCTGATCAGAGAAGTGGGGGTCGACAAGGTCTACGTCGATGTGCCGAATGACTTGAGGAGCAAGCTCAACTTCTCGGGCGCGTCCGCGATGATACCCGCGATGATGATAAATTTGGGCGCGGCACTGGCGCTCCTGGCCATGACGAGGATGCTGTAAGGTCGAAGATGTGGGGATACCAGACGTAGACTTGCGGCGAGATTCACAAGAAAAGGTGGGCTTCGGACCCCTTCATTCCCGGGGCCTCTCGATGAAGAAAACGAAAGTACGAGCAAACGATGAAATCCGATTACGATCGCACGTCGTAAATATCTATTGATCGCGATCGTCCGATCGGGTCTTCGTCCGATTCATCAGTTACATTTCTCAAGACGTTACCTCTCACGACATCCGATTCGCAGCGAACAATTTCCATGGCGAGATATTTTCCACGCGAGATTTCCTGTCTGTCCAAATAGAAAAAAAAACCGCTCCATTTTGCCGATACAATTTGTACTTAAAGGAATCGTTTAAACGATACGCAAAACAATTCGATTGTATGAAAACACACACACTTTCTTTTTTTTTAATACATTTGACACATTTAGGCGTAACATAAAAAAAAATCCGCATATGTGTGGATGCACGCGTTTCAATTATATATCGAGAGTAATTTTAATATCGTTGATAAACAGTAACGCTTTACCTATTGTTAATTAATGTCTAAAGTTTCATAATATTATATTATACGTATGTTAAATAAATAAATTTATCAACGTAGCAATCACGTATACGTACACGCGATCGATTCAAAATATTCTCGTTGCGTAAAAGACAACAGTTACATACACGGAGGACGCGCGTCTTTGATAAATTGCCCTCAAATTTTTTATTAAAATACAAACAGCGATAAGAGCGCACTCTCTCTTTACGTAATTTCGTATAAAATATTACACAAATTGTATTTGCCGTGTGCGTACGAGCAATTCGCGTCGTATGTTTAATAATATGTCCCTTCGTAATGTTCACCACCCTGTACCTGCAGCGTTTAACATATCTCCGATTTAGGTGCAGCAAGAAGTTGTATAAAAATCTCAAGCTACGTATTAAAACCAAAGGTTTAAAAAAGATGCAGTATACGGTGCGAAAACGCGCACTGCGTTTGATAATGAGTCAATAAAACATTACACAAAATTATCGAGAAAACCCGTTCAAATTTATTATTTCCCGAATATCGAATTAGTATAAAAAAGCTTTTAGTCTCAGAGAAGAGAACGGACATCTTTTCAACGAATAAAGATCGGCCTGAAATAAGCCTACAAAAATACAAAGATCGCAATCCCACAAGATCGTATCGCGTTTCTATGCGCCGTGTAACAAATTAGTAGAACAAAATAGCTGTTGTATTGTTTGCTAATTCGCTAATAGAGCGCCTGCTCGCCATTGCCGTACGTAACTATCTGTGAAAATGAAATGCAAATGCCCGAAGGGTAATCACTACGACTAATCTAACAGATTTGTCAGAAGGAATAATCATACATTGCAACAATGGCATTCTCTATTATGCTGATGTCTAGTTTCTAGCTAGCAGCGCGGTAGATTTATGTATGACATTAGATACATACTAGAGTAGACCGCGAGTTTATGATAACAACTACCGTTTCTTTAAAACTTCATTTTCCGCTTCATTTTCATGATGCATGATAAAGATTATTACAAAGACCCGCTTTGTTCACGAACTACCGGTTGCGGGTAGTTCCTTGTTAACTACAAGAGGGTCTAAAAAGTTGGAGGTTAAAAGGTTCTCATGAGCGATGTTTGCATTTAAGACACGGGGGCGTAAGCCGTAATAGGGTACGCGCTATTTGCCCTCCTCTGTTTGTCATCTAGTTATCTTCGAAGCGCTTCCGCTTACGGCGGAAAATGACTTTAGTGACGGTAAGCCCCGGAAACTCTTGGAGCACGAGACGAGGGGAGCGTTCGCGAGATTTTCAGATGTATCATTGTGATATTTTCTAGAGACCAACGGCGTTGATCCCTCGTTGCAGCTTGATAAACACGCCGCGAAGCGGAAACGCTTTCGTCCAGCCGGAACGCGTTTCACGGGAGGAACGGACTCGCGGAACGGATACTTTCTCGGGGATACGTGGTGTGCCGTTTCGTTCTCAAGGTGAACATGGTGAAAGAGGAGAAATATTCGCGAGAGTACCGCGGGAGATGTCCCGCCGGTTGAGCGCGGTCAGCGCGAGGTGTCAAAGGTCGCACGACGAAGTGTCGGCGGCCTTGGGATTACAGAAGAAGCTATTCCGGTTATCACAAACGGACAACTCGACACGCGTTCTTCGTCGCCCATCTCGCGTGGCCACTCAGCAGGTGCGCCGTGCAAAATGGGATTTTCTACGTGTGCGAGAGAGCGGCGACCATCAGACGAAAATGCATCTCGAAGATTGTAGCCACGGCGGGTGTTCCACGTTCCTTTTTTTCTCCCCTTTTTTTTCCTTTAAAACGAGAATCCCGAAACCTGGTCCCTCCCATCTTCACTCTCTCTCTCGATTGCTTTTAGCGTGATATATTTTTCTGTTGAAGATAGTAGAGAATAATAATTAGGATAAGACCGCGATGTATATAACATAATTAAAATCAAGAAAAGGCCGACGACGGTCATAGCAGAATCTTAGTATTTCGTATACGATTTTATATATTTTTTCTAATTTTCTAAAGAATTGCAAAGCATAATAATTTAATAATCAATTTAATATTATAATATTACTTTAAAAGCAGCGTTTCGAAAAATTAGATAATGCATAAAATCACAGAAATATTATACGAACACTAATAATAAAATCCTTATCTTTTCTCGTTTTTAAAAGTTGAGAGTACTTACGATAAATCTATTCGGGACGCTCGCGCGACAATCCGTTCTTGCTCGTGCTTTTACGAACGTCGAAGCTATCTAAATGTGTTACGTGTCATATAAAGAATAAGGAAAGCTTTCTGCAAGTTTTCTACCGCTTCTTTCGTGTAGCGAAATATGCAAATCCAATTGGCCATCGCAGATAGAAAACGAGATTTCTCGAAATGCCAAAGTGACTAAAAAATATAATCTCCAACGATAATCCGGATGAACTTGAATGAACGAAAAACGTGAAATTGAAAAACGTATGTAAGCCGTGCAATGTGCCAATAGAGAAGTTACGGGGAATTATCTTTTGCTTGTAAATTCACAATATCGATGTACTGGAACAAGATCTTTTTTTGTGCTTTGCCGCAAGTTTTATTTCTTAGGATTATATTTCATGATTCACGACATTATAAATTATCCCATCCATGGAACGGAATGTTCATGTTCAAATAATCTAATGGGAGATTAATGTTCCGACGTATTGATTTTATAAAGTCGAGAAAAGCATATGTCACACGAGTGGTATGATAGCCTTGATAATCAATACTGATAAAATACGAGCATCTGTCTTAAGAAGACATAAGATTTGTAGATAGATGGCTTATCACTCTTTCAGATAAAAGAGTTTCGAAAAAGAAAAATACATAGAATTCAACGTTTTATTTAAATTTTGTATACGTAAAAAATTGACAAAAAATAAATAATAATCAAGGCTAAATCATAGTTACTAAATGTTGACGGAATAATTTAATTACATGTTCGATTAATATAATCAAAGCAATAATATTTAATACATAGCAATATTTAATATACTAAAACCATTTAGTAATTGATTGATTATTATTATACTATATTATAGAAACTTCAGCTGAATATGATCGGAATATTATAATTTCAATTAGATTAGATAATTATTAGATAATTATTAGAGTAGATTATTAATAAAATCAATAAAAGACAGTAAACGGTTAATAGATTACAAGTAATATTCGAGAGAACGGAACGTCAGACTGTTATACGAGTTGAAAGAATTCAATCACATTCTTTTCAGCTTATAATAAATTTCTTCGTTTCAATTTTCATCTTGTCTTTTTCGAAATACCAGCTCCAAAATTCTATATTATTATGTAGAATATACATTCTGCAGTTATTATGTTTCACTGTGTTATTAATATAATTACTAAATATTTGATTATATTAATCACATTTAATTGAAATTATTTCACCAATATATGATTATTATTAAATTCTTTTTTTCTATGAAGCAAGCAATATTTTTCGATTTTTTAAATTGGTTTAAATTTTATTAAATTTTTATATTCATAATCATTAGTCACACTTTAATTCAATTCAAGTAATCCGTAATTATTTCTAGTCACGGATACCAGCTGTGAAAACGTAAAAAATATTCGTGCATGAGAAATCAACGGGACGAACGAGATAACGTCGGTACAAACGGCGACACAGATTATAACTATAAGTCGATGACGTATGAAAAACTACCCGTGCATTCGAGACTACAAGGATCCGCGCTAATGTTCTGTAAGTAGAACAAATCGGTACCTCGGCGTCCGACGCTCGTCTGGCACGAAACTCACGCTCCAATCCGCGTGACTAATCTCGTTTCGTGTTCACGAAAATCTTGATGAAACTCACCACGTGCTCCCTGTGAACGTTCTTTATCTTTAGGACGATCACCCGGGTCGGAACGAAGTACTTGCAAAGCGCAACGCGTTTATCGTCGTGCGTAACGCGCAAATGCTCTACGCGATGTAAATTTTATCTGCGATAAAAAGCAAATAGTAAAACATAAAGAGCATTTACCGTTACACTTTACGATCACGAGGGCGGTCATTCGTCTCGTCACCCACGCGGCGAGAGGCCGCGCGACGCGCCTCCGAAATGGCACGCGTATGTGAGATTCTTAAAAAAGGGAATTTATCTCCTCGCGAGGCCATTTATTTAACCAGACCGGACCTCTCACCTCGTTAATCTGCCCGGCGCGCGATTACACGCGTTCCGCGCGAATTCCGACGCACGGACGCGATTTAATCGCCCGTTTTAACGAGTCAGCGTTAACGAGCGCCCGTTTGTTCGGCCCTCGCGAGCGTCGACAAGTGTATATACAAATTAACGCAAACGAGCGCCGACGGGGCGTGAAAGCGAAATAATTAGAGAAATGCACCGTCGCCGACGCTAAACGCTGTGCCCGCCATGACCGATAGAATCCGCGTTGTAAAATCAATTTTTCCGCCTCCGCGGCCGCCAACGCGATTACATCACAGCTCACTCCCGACATTTAGAAAAAGATGAGTCTGGCGCGAAATATTTCATAATGATCGCGCATCGACGTGAGAGCAATTTCGATCCTTACGTGCATCCGACGTTTCGCAAGATAATGCAGATTGTTAAGTACAAATCCTGATTCTCGTCGACGCGTCAACGATCACGCATCGTGCGTCTCTCAGAGAGAGAGAGAGAGAGAGAGAGAGGGAGAGAGAATTTAATAGACTTGATTTAAAAATGTCGTCTCGCTTTCACCGACCTCTCGTGCGGCGCAAAACGTGTAGATTGCGAAAATCAATTGGGTGACTCTACTTCCTGACGGAGACCCGGCATCAAAAACGTTTCCACGATGCGGGAGAACACGCATCGCTTCCCCTTTCCAGCTTCCTGGCACGCCGGGAAAGGTCCGCCGGTTGGCATGCCCGGCGACATTTCTTCGCGACAGATCGCGCGTTACAGATCGATCGATCGGAACGCGCGGACCGTAGCAGCGTGACAGCCGCGAGGGATGAGGAAGGCGGATTCGCCGTGTTTATTTATCACTGTAAGCACGGCGGCCGGCTTAAAGGGACGACAAAAAGCACCTGCGCCGACCTCCATGCGCGACGAAAAACCAGTCCTCGTTGTACCGGTTACAAGATCGGCATTAACGATCGGTGTCTTCCTCCTTTTCGCATTCTCTCTCGCATTCTCTGTCCACCACCCTCTCCCCCTCGGCACATCACGCAGGACTTCCCTTACTCTCCTTTTTATCAGGTACCTCTCTTCCTCTCCTCTCGGTTCGGCTTTCGCGGCACCGTTCTACTCCGAATCCCATCACTGAATGGCGACGCGAAAGTGAATGGGACGACGTCTGGCGAAAAGGCCAGCCGGTCGACTGTGTCGTTCGACCTGGACGATCGTAAAATCAAGAGACGCGCACGTTACGGGCATTATGCGTGGAAGCGGACGGCGAAGATCGGAGGGAGGAGATTTCCCGCGAGGTATTAAAATCCCTCCTCTCAGCGTCGCTCGCCTGATACCTACCCACCTTCGGCTAAAAGCATTGGCGACTCTGGATAATCGCCTGCAAAAAAATGACTTTTGCGCAAAAGCGCAAGACGGATGGTGGTCCCCGATAGCACGTTTTTAACATCGATCATCCATTAATTCTAAATCTGGCCATATATCCTCTTGCACTTCTCGTCATTTGAATTTGTAGTTTCTTCTTGGAAACATTTGTTTCAATTCTTAACATGTTCAACTCTTAAAATGAGTAACATTTGCTTACAAATGTTATTTCATTTATTTTCTATCGTAATATATTATGTATAAATAAAATAATGATTTTTATCAAAAGTCAATGCAAAACATTTTCAATTCGCTATATAGTCATTCGCTAAATTTCGGTCTGCGTATCTCAGCATTATCGTGATTTAATGAAAAGCATTTAAAAATCAATCGGTGCTTCTATTTCCTCAATAAGGTTGTACTAGAAGACAAATATTATTATTCCTATCTAAATCCGCCTCACATAGTAGCATGTGATTAAGATACATTCAGATAGAACGACACGCGTACTACAAGTTTCATTTGATCGTGATATTAAATCAATTTAATGCCTTTTATCGTGGACAAGAAGCAATCTCCACGAGAGTCTAATGCGGATAATGTCGTGTCTATTCGAAATAAATTGAAAACCGGTTTCGACAAACGCGTGACACCAAGGACCACAAAGTCCCGCCACATCGATCTATACCTTCGATTTTTCCAACTTTAGCGAACAGCGCAACATAAAGTTACGCTACCAAAGCGCAATGATCTCTACATTCAAAAAATACACTTAGATCTAAATATCAGTTAGCCTCTTACGCCATTTATACATGCCATTTACATTCTGATGCGTGACCACACCTGTGTTCACAGTTCTCCAACCACGCTTGGCAAAGCGTGACAAGTTGTAAGTATTATTTCCTTCTTAGCTGTCGTACTTTGTATTAAATCTGTCTTACGGTAAATAGAACAGTCAAGTGAGTCTCAATTTATCTGTGTGCTTACTGTTAATAAAGAAAACTACTTTCGGAGAGATTTATTTTCGAATCAAATACCTTTGCTACTTTACATTCCGTCATCAAAAAAACAACGATTTCCTCGAGTAATCGGAAGTGATGGCTTTTAAAGTGTACATCTCTCTCGCACCCCCTCAAAGTATATCCGGCGGAGATGCGGCCCATTGGATCCGCGGTCGCTCCCTCACCCCCTCTCTTTTCTACTCATGCTGATGCCTATTGTTTTTACGGTGCATCATCGCGGAGTCCGTGAAACTCCGTGTGCGAAGGTTTCTTGCGAAGGTAAAGGCGAAGAAAGCGACGAGGCATCACGGTCGGTGCAAGGGGCAGTGTTGCCAATTTCGAGACGACAGTCAGATGAAAATCGAGTAGAGGGAGGTAACGTATACAACGACAATGCACGTAAATGTATGGTCGAATCTTTGGACAGTCTCAGCCTGCTTATTTGCCATTCTACGAATTTTCAGATTTCAAATATCAAAACGGCAAAATTTCAGCAAATTAAAGAGGAACATAATATAGATATGATTCCATGGTAAAAAAATACACAATGCGATCCGTGACATTAATTATATTTATATATAAAGATATGGACCGCATTGTGCATTTTCCTACAATGGAATTATACATCTATATTACGTTTCTCTTCAATTTACTTAATTTTTGAAAATCTTAAAATTTAAAAATCTAGCAGAATTATCGAGCAGACGAGCAGGCGGCGGGCCGAGGGAGCCGAGGTACGCCGAGGCAGACCGAGCTTGGCCGAAGGTTCGAACGCTTGCGGGTGCACACTCACGTGCGTTATCATTGTATGCGTCATCCCCTCTCTCGACTCCCCGCCTGACTCTCGTCTTGAAATCGGCAACATTGCTCCGGCTGGCCTCAGTCGTCCGCGACATTCTGTCGGCGATACGATTCGGCGTGTCGCGTCCTCCTCCAAATCGTCTGTGTCCGGTATAGCTACCTACCTACTACCCTCTTCGAAGGAACCGGTGGTGAAAGAGAAGAGATTCGTGATATTGCGCTCGAAAATCAACAAAATCGGATGGCACCCTGAAAAGACTGTTTAGGAAATGTCATTTTGCAAAAAGTATCCCAAGACAAAAATCTAGTAAATAAAAAAAAAACCAGTTGTTGAATTTTTTGATGAACGAAACGATCTGACCGGTTGACCGGGGACTCTCGGCTCACAGAGCTCAAACACGCAGACATTTAGCGGTCTTTGAAGGATTAAGAGGATAAGTTCTTGTTCGAGACGAACTTGTTTGAGAAAACTTGTGGAAAGCGAAGTAACGTGAGACGAGATTATCACGAGTTATCTTCGCGCACAAATTCCGATATTTTCCGTGACATTCAAGTGATCGAAGTAATTAGTGATCGATACCCGTGATTTTGCAGCGGTCTCACAAGTCGGCGATTGCACTGGAGCCGCGCCGAAAGAAGGGCTCGCGCTCGGGGATTGCCCTACCGTTTCAGGTTCCGCGGTCACCACGTGGTCACTATAACCTGCCCGCAACATCGTCGTGATGTGCGGTTAAATTTAGAGAGAGATAGAAACAAGTCTGCGGTCAGGTAAAATTGACGGGTCCCAGATTGAATTATCGCTCGCTGACCAGCAGAAACAGTCTAGTTCGGTAGAGCGCGGCGCCGCAGGTGCTGTTTCGGTTCGATCGATGGAATGATCGACGTAATATCGATCATCACGAGTGCTGTTGCTGCTACTCGACAATCGAGCCGGCTCGATGCGCCGTTGAGGGACACGCGACCGGTGAGACATCGAGAGGTGATCGACAGATACGACCGCGCGAAAGTTGTAGTCACGTGGCTAGTGATGATGTAAGGTGACCTGAAAAAACGGTGTTGCGGAGACGAAATGACGTGCGACAGGAGGCTGCTGCTGTTACTGGGCCTGCTGATGGCTTGTGGCCTCTTCGTAGTCGAATGCCGGTATCATCAACGCGAGGATGCAACGACGACGGAGGAGAGACATCGACACAGGCACAGGCATGAGTCCTCGAACCGAAGGGGCCATCACGAGCTCGACAGAAGAACTTGGCAGGAAGCGGACTACGAATACGATGACGACTCCGAGGACCCGATCAACGAGGACGATTATGAGGCGCGATCGTATTACGATCATCCTAGGTCGCATCATCGATCTGCGCAGAAGAGTTATCACAGCCGAATGTTCGAATCGCACTATCCGTCTAGGTACTACGACAGACATCACGCCGCAAGCGGCTGGCACGATGAAAGTAACGACAGGCGTAGGATCCCATCGTGGTACAATATGAAGAATCATCGATATAAACCCGGCAGAAGTTACCACAGGGTCGCATATTCGCGCAATCGTGACATGTCAGACTTCGACGACGACACGGAGGAAGATTATGATTACGAGAGACCGCATAGGTACGGAAAGAGCGGCGGAGCGGATAAACATCGTGAACGATGGAGAAATTCTAGGCGACACACGTCCTTCAGGAGAGACTGGAAAAACAAGATGAACGGTTATCACGGCGCGAGAAGACATCGCTTAGAAGATCGCGAAGGCGTCATCGATCATGGCGATGTAACGAGATGGACGGACGACTGGAAGAAAAGATCGAACTCCTCGGACTCAAAATATAATTTGCCAAAGGAAAAGGACAACCGAAAGGCGGAGGAGGACGAGGATTACGAGGATCATGGCGGCCTCGAGGAGGACGACAAAGATGAGGACGAGGACGATGTCTGGAAGGACATCGATGACGACGGCAATGAGGACAACGAGGAGGAAGAATTTGATAACGATTTTCACAAAAGTGAGACTAAGCCATCCTTAAAAACCTATGACGATATCATTAGAAGACTCACGTCTAACGATCCGACCACTCCGAAGAGTACTGTCAAGAGAGATTATCGGAATATTGAATCGAATAAGCACGTGAAGCGCGACGGTTACAAGAATCTCAAGTACGAGTCGAAAAACGTCTCTAGACCGGTGGACCTTCTTACGAGCACGCCTCATTCGGTTAATACCACGTCCAATTATTTCATAAATACTGCGGAGAACTCGACCATCAAATCCACTGCACATAAGCCTTCGAAGAACACGGTCGACGGATCGGTGGTCAAGGGCCACGATCGGCAGGAGGGAAAAACCGTCGATGCCCAGGCTAAGACTAAAAGCCTCGAGCAGGATTACGACGAGTACCTGAACAGCCCGGATAACGAAAAGGAGGACGATCTCGTCAAAGCTGGAATCGAGGACGATTCGACTATGCAAGCGGATGTCACTAATACGGTGAGTAATAATTGTGTTGTGAAGAAAATTGATTTCTCAAGTTCCTCTACAATTGAAGCGGATAAATAGCAAGATTTTTTTTAATTGTAAGAAATTTGTTATGTCTCTAATCACGACATAATGAAGAGATTGCGCAATCGTGACAATAAAAGAAAATTATTTAACGATTGCTGGCACAACGTGTAACGGTAGCGCATATAATTCACGTTGAATTTTAATACATAAACACATTAAAGTTATAACAAACGTACGTTCAAAACAATACAAAATTACAGCAATTGATTGTATTCCTAGTTGTTATTCTAGTTCGAAAAGAATTACATTAAGAAGAAGTCGAAAGATCAAAATGCTTTAATCTGTTTATAAAAATTAGATAGCATATCATTTAAAGCGACATTAAAATTGCTAACCAATTGACCGCAATTTCTAAGAAAGTAAATGTTTAAGTTAAAGTTTCTTTCACAGCATCATGTGATGGATGTATTAAATGACGGATATATCACGTTACGTTACTTTTTAAAATATTTCAGCATACATATTATGATATGAATATTATTGTCTGTCCTTACAAAAATTTAACTCCATTCATTATGTAGTTTTTTTCATATACAAGTTAAAAACTAAAAAATATGCTTACGAACTAAAATTTAACTTTTAACTGAAGAAATATTATAACGAAAAATTTAAATAAAATGCTAAAATGTAAAAAAATTGTTACAAAAATATTAATTGAAAACTAAACTGTCGTAAGATTTCAAGTGTGAGTAAGCATTAAAATATGCTGTGATACTGAAATATGCGGCGGACATTAAAATGTCGCAGGTTAAGCTATCTAGTTGTACAGCCATGTCCGACATTCTTAAAACATATTATACATAAATAATACGTAAAATCTATTAATAATTATCAGAAACATTTCATTAATTTAATTTTAATCAATTAAAACCAATAATAAAATTCAAATATCAAAATATTCAAATCTACAAAGTTCAAAAATTACGTTTACAATAATATAAGTCACTTTATGCTAAGATTGATTTGCTACCGATCATCCTTAAAAAAATCGCCTTTGATGACACACGGTAAATTGCTACAAATTCGATCGATCGAGTATCATTGCGTTACGATGCTGGTGCAGGGACAGATCGACTTCGAAGCGCGGATGTAACTCGCTTTCCAAGAAATCACGGAACGAATGAAAGAACGCTTTCGTATGCATTCGATGCCGTCGCGAAAGCTGGAAGCCATAAAGTCAACCGTCGAGTTCTCGATCGACGTTACTACAGTGGAGATTAAGATCGAGCCGAGGGCCCGACTTGGCGAGCCACGTACGGTCGCACACGAGAGCCTGATCTACCGATGCTTTTTCCCTCTCGCAAACGAACACGCCATTCCGTTTGCATGAAACACCCGGGGAAGAGCACGCGACGCGAGGGACTTCGGTAACTGTACCCGAAGAACCCTCGCAGATCTATCGGCGATCTCGGCAATCGCCGATGATCGTCCTCCGTACCTTTCCGGATACGTACGGTGATTCTAATTGTAATTCTCGTCGGACGCAAAATTGGATACTCGGTGATCTCCGCTAATTTACAGCGCTATCATTATTTGCTAGAGTTCGTTACATCGCGATGTGCGTTCTCATTCGATCGATCGAAGGTGAGCAGCGTAGAATTATAAGATCCCTGCACCGAGAGAAAAACGAAATAGTTTTGGCAATTATAATTTATAGCACATAGTTGAGACGCCATTTGTCCTCAAAACTTTTAGTTGCTAATATAAATTTTTTTTTTCTTTAAGTACGTGTCTTCTGCCAACAATTTGTTTCGATAAAATAGAACGCGTTTCCGAAGTGTTGTACCAAAAATAAGAGACTGTAATAAAGAGTGATTTATGATGACGACGAAGACAGCGAAAGATATATTTCTGGCAGGCTTTTTCGTGTTTTCCACTAAAATCAATTTTGTTAACGTCAGACTGCACAATAGTCGTCATGTCCAGCGAAGATCACGAATCGATCGCTTTACTGTCTGTATGTCGACAAAGTGTAATAAGATCAGCGGGATGGAGCATTAGATTTGCTCATCATTCACGTAATTCACGTGGGACGCGGGCTAGTTCATTCTAAATTGTTCGTTTTGCGTTGCCGAACTCAAGATTAACTTTCACGAGGGGCATCGGCTGAAGATAGACTTGCCTTGAAACATCATTTCGAATTCGCGGCTGACGACAGCCGTCACGTTGCACGAAACGACGTGAGACACCTGTTTGCTATAGTTATAACGGTGTCAAAAATCATTTTGTTTCGCGAATGTCTTATTTAATACATTAAGATTAAAGTTTCATATTCAAGTGAACATTCATTTCATGTTACGTTTATAAAATTATTATTGTCACAGTGACATATTTTATAATAAATCGTACTTCATAATAAATAATATTCAACAATCTGTAACAAATAATTATTTCTACACATTTTATTATTAAATTAATTTATTGGATTAATCATTGTGAGATTTAATTTGCATAAGTTCGCAATTAAAGAACAGTCTGTGAATTAGAATTCCCGACCACAATGTTGATTCTCACCGGTGGACGTTGCCAAACTCTTCAAAGATTGTTTAAGTACTCCGCTTCCGAGAATTACTGCGGATTGCATTCTATCGTAGGTGCTCCAACGTTATTAATGACCGACGTATCTGCGTGCACCGCGACGTCGGTGATTCCCCTCACCTACACAAAGCCAAGATTAGATTGACCTTGGCAATGCGAACCAGCTTTCGTCTTATTTCACTCGTGTCAAAAGCTTCACGAATCAACATTCACAGAACTGACCTCGGAAATCGCCGCCCGCTAGGCGCCAATCGTCCGCCTTCACAGACTTCAGTAAAGACTTATCGTCAACAGAACACCGATGCAATAACAGTCGGAGAATTTATTTATACGGAGGGTAAAATGCAACGGAGGAGAAAAGGCTTCCAAATAATTTTGCAAATCGTTTGATCAACATACGAACAGAGGAATACTATGCAAGTGCCAACACACAGTGCACACTTTATCCAAAGGGCGTCCTTAAGACGCTTCTTTAGAAGGTCTGTGCTGTATAGATAACTTCACAAATACGGCATGTATTCCACGGAAAAAAAAAAAAAAAAAAATCTACAGCAGTACAACGTAGAATTAATATAGGCGAAAAGATTAATTCGTTACTTTACAAGTATGCTTCGACAAGGAGCTCGAGTCTTACGTGCCCCGTAACGTCAAACGAGAACGAGCGATGCGTGCACCTTAATTTCGCGGTAGCTCGCAGCGACGGACGGCGCAGCAGCCCCCGACGAGCAAAACGACGAGGCACGTCCACGGCGGCTGTCGTCGCGATCGTGCTCTCCCTTTTTTGCGCCAATTTACAAAGGTAAACCCGCCACGTTCCATCGAGAGACTTCTGCATGCTTCCGGCCGGAGAGCGGGATTGCCGCGCCGGGGATAATTGAGCAATTCCAACCGCGTGCACGTTGTCCATCCGCGGTTTTCCGTCGTAAATTCACATGCGCCGATGTCGAACGATCAAAGGAAATCCTCTACCGGCCGATCGGTGGACCGGCAGGTGTTTTCGGTTTAAACGACCGCAAACTTCGCCGTGATATGGAGACATACGTGCGGGAGAGTGTCGGACTTTGCACATTTGGTTGACGATTGGTCCCAGTGACCCAGATACTACGAGGAAACATTTAATTAACGTTCGCGCACGGTAAAATTAAATTAGACGCGAATAATTCGATGATCCGCACAGCGGCGACTTGAAAGAACCCCCAATTTTCCCGTATACTTTTTACTCAACGTTCCGGTTTACTGCGTATCTTCAAAAGCCGCACGACTCGCGATTTCTGCGGAACCGACTGGCGTTTAATTATATTACGTTAGCTCCTCTAAAAATAAATGGTCCGGAGCAATATTTACGTACAATATATGTATCTTCAAACGTCAAGAGACATGGTAATGAATTGAGATGAAAACAGCGTATATGTTATCTTGAAAATAGAAAATAAATTGTCTCAGAAATAGACAAAACAAAACAGATATGTTGATCCTTACCGTTTACATCTTGATAAAATAATAAAATTGGTATTTATTCCACAATTATTGATACTGGATATAAAATCATTTTAAAAACCTATTAGATAATTCCACGATCTTTTCTTATAAATAGCATGCGAATGGATCGTTTAGATTTTAATCGACTTTAATCCGATGTTTCCTTTATCGCTTCGCACGTCTATCTAAACGACACTAGGTTAATCCGCAATTGACCTACCTCTTAGTGAAAACATCTTGTGCAACGCAAAAATATTAATTTTATCCCAGACATCATTAATAAGTTAGTAAATGCACATTAACCTTATCTTGCTCGTTTCTTAGGATTCTCGCTTCGGGGTAATGACGTTCGAGCGTTCCTTATCAAAACTGGGAAAACCTATAAAATCGTGCGGAATTTTATCATAATTGTTATACGTTGTCTATGCAAAATGGCAAAAGTTAAGAAAATAAAAGTTCGAACGGATCGCAAATATGTCATTCTTCGAAGACATCGAGAATCTAATTCATCTACGCATGGTCAGATAAATTTTCCTTACATTTACGTTTTCATTTTACTAATATATTTTTCACAAATAGATGTATATGTATGTATGCTTCCTAATAAAGAAAAATATATCTTGGAATTTGAGAGAGCATTTCAATACTTAAATTTTTCTTACATTTACGTTTTCATCTTACTAGTATATTTTTCACAAATAGATGTGTATGTATGTATGTATGCGTGCTTCCTAATAAAAAAAATATATTTCTTGGAATTTGAGAGAGCATTTCAATACTTTTTCAATCATTAAAAAAATATATTTTTAGATTTCAATCTATAATTTGTCTCTACCAAACTACCAACCTCTAAAAATCCATATTAATATCCTATATACCTTACGCACGAATAAAAAAAGAGATAATTACATTTCTCAATGATTACAGATTAAACACTGGCGTGTTCCTCCGTAATTTTTCTAGGCGATGCGCGAGCCATTCTCGTATTTCATCCCGGCGCATGTTACATCCGGAGAGCCCTGCACAGATGCATAGCAGTCTCTCAATTCCCCGGGGAGACGAGGGGTGGGGGATTGATGCGATACGTTTCAACAAGCTTCCTCCCTCGGTAAACAGTCGATGGACTTCGCGGAAGCGCTGTTTACGCGAAGCTCCCTCGGTGTTCCCTTTTTCGATGCATCCGCTCCTTGCGCTTCCAGATCGGCTCCATCCGCGAGGCCCTCGTCTCGATTTCACGCAACGCCGCGCGCGTGCTCTCCTTCTCTTTCCTCTCTTTCTTTCTTTCTGCCTCTCACAAGCGCGCACATCGCCGAAACGTACTCGCGCCCGACGGCGCTGGTATTAAGAAACGACTTTACCACCTGACCGCGGCGAGGAGCGCTCATAAATCCGCCGTAAAGCTTGCCGCGGAAGCTCGTTACCGCGACGCATAAAATGCGGCCGGCGCATCCGCGAGGGATCTCGCATCCGCGAAGGAAGGATTTGGCGTGAGGATCCGCACGGACGCGGATTTACGGGCGACACGCAACGAGGCATGAATTACAAGGCATCGGGAGATGCATTCTCCTCCCCGTAAACACCGCGCGCGAAAACCGCTTTCCATTTTCGGCGTCCGTAAAACGCCGGGGCTATTTTCGTGGGTGGGTGAAATACGCTGATGGTGCGTGCGTGCGTGCGTGCACGAGGAATGAAATTATCGCGAATGGATGCGTAAATCGACGGCCGTGGGCGCGTTTACGGGGGGGGGGGGGGAGGAGGAATTCGAATTAACGATAAATCATTAAACGCACCTCGTTGAAACGCCCCGACGAGATTCACTTCGGATTCACTGCTCCCTTATCTTTCGCGGCTTTACAATTAGCCGAGCACTCTGTCGAATACATGACTGCGTGACTTTAACATAGGTATACACTTTGCATTCTTCGCTCTTTATCAGTCATGTGATCTTTCATGAGTAATTCGCGCGTAATTAAGACCAACCGTCTTTTCTCGGCGATGCGGTATTGCGCATCGCGCGATAATCGCAAGTTACTCGTGATTTCTAAAAATTCAACATAGTCATCGGACGATGATAAACTGCATCGGAGCATGAAAAAGTTGGCCGACATCGGTGATAGGCGTCAAAGATCGTCGAGCCACTGACCTGCCGAGATAATGATTCGTCATCGTTGTCGCGGAATTATTTTTGAGTCTGATCTAGTACGTGCAGAAGTGCATCTATTTGGCGAATCGTCGCGTTACGAGGAAAATTCTGACGAAACCAATAGTCTACTTTCTACTTTCTCCGACACAGGAACTTGAGTTTATTAATTAATCATTGCAAGATTTACTACTTCGCCACATAAGCTCGAGTAGACAAATTACCCGTCTGACGTCATAATCTAACGGTAAAAGCACGAAAATTAGCCACAGTAACTTGTTTCACTCAAGGTATCACAAGTTATAATTTTCGTTTAAACTTCGCTTCTTGATCGTGCTATATTTCTTTCCCCAATTTGATAGTTATCAAAGCAACTTGCAGAATAACGATTAATTAGAGATTAATAATTGGCTAAAAATAACCAATGCAAAGGCTATTATTAAATCTTGTTTCTAAAATTGAATCACAAATCGGTGACCCGCCAAGATGACAGTGATTCAGACGGAAGCAGTTAAGTGCATACGGCTCATAAAGGATTCTACTTCAGCTCTCGAACTTGTACGTTCGGCAGAAGCACGTATTTTAAGCCTGGCACTCGCGTTGCATCAATTCGCGGTGTGAGGGCATCCCATTAGTCTCCTTCATTGAGCACTTGTAAAGCGATCTATCAAAGAAGCTCGTGGAATTACAATGCGAGAATCGGAGAACGCTCAAGCGAGAATAATCAAGCGTGAAATGGAGAAATGTCTGTCGGTGATAGAAAAAAACTATCTTCGCAATGAAGTCCTCTCGCGATCTGGATCTCTTTCGTCCAGAATAACGAACGGAAAAGTCGAAATCAGAGCGCCATTTTATTTGACGCGATGCGTCTGTTACATCGAAAGCTTCTCCGATTATGAAGTGGTTATTGATCAAGACTGATTCATTCTGTTAACATAAGAGTAAACGTGTACACGCGGGAAAGAACGATTTTATTAAAATATCTAAAACTTTAGGCATATTTCTGCGTACTGTGTTGCTAAACAACGAGCTCGAGTCCAGGTGCTTAAATTCCCGAATACCTTAGAAAATTATATCAAAGCGTGTGATCTTGCGTTTCCCTTTTTCTCTTCTGCAAGGAACCGACAAGTCGCGTTATCCTTACTGAATTTCTTATTGCGCAATCCGTCGTAAGCGAATGGGCCCGGTAACGGATAACTACTCGGAATCGTTGTTATTAATAGCGATTATTTTGGCTCGACGCACGTTTGCGTCTCAGAATTTTCTACAATGTGATATTTCTATTGCTAGAAAGAGAAAGAGAGATGGAGAGAGGCTTGTCGGCGATATTAATACTCGGGTTCTATCCTTCACGATTGTTATTAGTTAAATTAGTTAAATTAAGATGTACAGAACGGAATTATGGAAACCATAACCATATGATAAATCTCTCCTGAAAACGTGGAAATCACGTTGTATCCCTTCGCGCGCGTCTTATGCCCGCATATTATTCCGAATTAGACGCGCGCGAAGATCGGTGACTCACGAGTTTCGGCAAGTCACTCCATTTCAGCTCGCGGAACACTCGTCGGCTGGATACGAGCTAATTAATTCTTGGAACTACATCCGCAACGAGAATTGTCTCGCAGAGACGTGGTATTTGAAGTTACACATCCCGTCTGGATTTACGTCACGGCGATCTCTGGCCGCCCTCCAGGATCAAACGCAGTTAATAAAATCTGAGATGTTCATTTAAGCCCTTAATACTCTTGTGCGCAGGGTTTATTTTCGGCACATTATCTCGAGATTTAGATTCAAGAACGTCAGAAAGTTCCCCCGGGCGGTTTCTTACGGTATTCTCTTCTTAACGGCTGACAGCTGGTAATTACAACGAGTTATCTTATTTAATAAAATAAGTAAGAGGTCTTTCTTAAGGTAATTCAAGGCCGACAATTAGAGAAAAACGCACACGGCAACTTTCACCCCGCCAGCTACTAATTAGAAAGTTAATCCCTACGATACTATTCAAACGTAAACCAATATCGTGTATCCCGTGTACCCTTTTCGCCAAGGGAAACGCGTTGCCGATTATTATGTCAGAAATGTTTATCCTCATCCTAAATCGGTTTTTCGACATTTTTATTGAAAGACAACTGCCGCTGGCAAATTCCCAAATGTGCCGAATGCGGTAGGTTTCGTTTTCCTGTAACAAGGTGCAATTCGACGGGCATATTTTGGCGACCGTCCAGGTCAGACCGGTCCCGATCAAATTATACCGAGCTCGTACCTGGAGATCGTTATTCATCGCGCACAGGACGATACCATCGATTTCGGATGCGGGATGCGTGCAAATGGAGCACTGTCGAATTTTCAAGCTGAGTTTTAGGTCAAACCCGCGCACATTTGGAGAACTTCCAAACGGCTACGCATCCCCACGAGCACGGATCGCAACGCAATCCAAAAATATTTCCGCGGCGTCTGAATTAGACGAAACTGTCGTTCGAATCCGAGGGAAATTTAACGCCATCAAAGAATCAATCATGTTTGAGTAGCCGTGACTCCTTGCGAAAACTCACATCTCTGTCGATTGTGATTGTCGAATGAAAGAAAACTTATTCCCGTTATTGCTTCATTGCCACATATCGCATTAATAAAATCGGTTTTTTTTTTATTAATAAAATTAATTGACAGCAGGAAACCACGCCCTAACGTATACGAATGAATGTCTCCATGTGAGGTCCTTCAATTACGGTGCCGCGATATACGCAATATAATCAATAATTTCGACTGCAATTTCGGACGGCACGGTGCATGCGTGAGACCTGTGTCTTCTTGGGACCGACGATCGGATACTCATCAGAACATTAATTCTGTTTACACTGTTGATGGGGGACGTACCACGGATCTGCGGCCGTACCACACCTCGGTTTCCACTTAGACCCTTCAGGGAAGGGAAGGCAATTTCGCCCGTCGCTCGAAAGGCGCGATCGCGGTCAAATAACACGTTACCACCTTCGATTTAAGTTAATGCTCACACACGGAGATGAAGCCATTATAAAACGTCTCGATGGATACGGGATCCGAGTGCCGATAGGAAAACCGGAGATCCTGTTTACCTTACACTCCTTATAGTAATCGGACGTGTGTGCTTCAAACCTTAATGAAGTTTGCGTTATCGGGATTACGTTGCCCTATTAAATTCAGGTGAACGCGTGTGTACTGCTTCCTTGTATCTCTTTCCATTTAATACTATTGCAGTTTTTGTAGCAAGATGGTTCGGTTGTATCAACAAAACATATATGATTGAATCCATTTGATGAAACCAAGTAAAATTTCTAATTATGGTAACAGGACTCGAGATTTTATGATTAGAACGTTTGATTGACTTTACTATAATCCGATCATTTCTACAAGATTTCCACAAGATATTCGTTCGCTTTTCAATATATAAACGTACTGATTGAATTCATCAGATTTCCAATTAATGCAACAAGATTCTTTTCTTCGGTGTATTTACAAGATTTTTTTCGCCATCGTTAATCGATCGCAGAAATATTATATTATTCTCGCCATCAATACTCCGAGATCTTATTATCATTGGAAATTAACGGCATGATAAAATCGCGTTACGTAATGTCGTTTTATAGACTCGTGTTGTGGTAGTCAATATAAATCGTTTTAATGACTTTCCAGTTTGGTAACGAGAAAACGAAGGAACGACCGGTTCTATAATACATCCGTGCGATTTCGCATTGAACGCAAAAGCATCGAAATACAAAGCGCGATCGACGGTGCGTTCGTACGGAAACGAAGGAAAAAAAAAGAAGAAAGAGAACAGGTAGTACGATTTCTAAGAAAGACACGTTCGCTCACGCATAAAGCGACGGGATCGGAGTTCGGCGTGCCCCGGCCGCTTCTTACGCGGATTAGGTACCACAAATGGGGGGAGTACGAATTTCCCATTCCCGAATCAAAATCAGCCGTAACGATCGACTCCCGCCTCGCAATACGAAAGGTTCGTCGGATTTCTGCGTGCCGCGCCGTGGGATTCTTATGACGCTCACGTTTTAATGGCGAGCCACGTGAGGCAGCACACGTTCCGCAGATAGGGCGTGTTAACGTTCACAAAACACACAACCGTAAAAGGCAAATATCCACGAAATTCTGTCGCAATTCCCCGCGGGTGGTGTATTCTATTAACGGAACGTCTGCCGAACTGGAGATTTAATCAACCGAGTGCCATGCAATATTCATAAGGCGACAATACCGCTGCGACTACGCGAATTATTGATCCGCGATCTATTTATATTCCATAACAAATTCATGATCCGGCCATTAATAATTTGCAACTGAAAAGATACTTCTTATCGGTCGATTAGTGTTCGTTAAATTTATATACTGGCATTAATTAATCACATATAGAAATATTAAATATTAATGATTCCGGTTTAAACAAGTAAAACTCATTTCTACGTGGACAGAATTTTTCATGATATTTTACTGCAAAATTTTGCAAATTTTATTATGCGTGTCATCCAAGCGGTGAGCTTGGAACGACCTATCAAATATTATGAGTAACGATAGAGAAATTTTTACTATACACACAAAATATTTTATAAAATAATATAACATTATATAAAATTCTTTGAAATACAACGTTGTTCCATGACTATCATGGTTTTCATAAGAGAATTCCCTCCGTAATACTTATTTGTACATTTATATAGATCAATATTCATTTATTGATTAATTAGTAGATGTCGTTACTCGCCGCCTTCGCAAATCAGTATATTTGGAGGAGAAAGGAAGACGGCACACGTTAAAAATGTAACTGTTTGACGAAGCTCTGATTGAAATTGATCGCCGAATTAGTGAGCGGACGCTAACGAGAAACGGCGGCGCTCAACCCTCATCGTCATTCATAAAGCTGACAATGCAGCTCGTTGCTCAATCAACGCTATATTGCGTAATCATCGCGCGTTTGGCGAGCGGAATTCTGGCGCCAAGATCCGCGCGATAGAAGCAATCGCTGTCACGTTAATCATCCAGGATTCCCACGATAGGAACAGAAGGATATCGGCTCCATAACGAACATCGTCCAGCGAATGAGCGACGATAATCACTCGTTACGTCCCCACTAAGTTTTCCCAGAACGCCCTCTCCCAACGTAAAGCGTCGTAAAACTCGCTTCTGATTCGCTTTTACGGTCCCCTGTGTATTTACTTGTGCTGCGTGTGTATTTCATTACCCGTTCTGCCGTTTTATCTTCTTTTTATGCGACGGATGGGGAATTAGTTTTTTCATCGGCGAAGGATTCCTCAACGTTGACGTTATCGAACGGCATAACTGAGAAAATCGAGATAACGTGCTGTCACGCCATGCAGTATGACTATCTGCCGCGACGAGAATCTAAAGCTCGCGATAATCGCCGCGCGAAATTACGAGCGATTAAGTTTTCACGCGATTCCCGGGATTCTTCGAAGGATGAGGCGCGCGTAGTCGCGATTTGTTAATCAGAGAGAAAGAACGCAGCAGACCTCGCGCTATACTAGAGCGTACAATTACAATATATCCCTGTGATACCGCACGGCACTTATGTAAAATTGCATATAAAACCGCGACTTTTTACATAATTTATCCCGATTATATAAAGTTGCTCGCGTGTCTAACGTACCGTTACGCTGAAACATGTTAATGATCGCGACACACCTTCGTTTTCGCCCCTCTGCATCCTTCCGATACGATGATTGCGCCAATAAAAACAAATTAATTGCATTTGATTAATGTTACGTAATACGTTCGCCGATGACCGTGTCAAAGTGCAACTAACGATCTCGAAACCTATTCTCTAACGGGTTAATATATATTTCCTGTCTCACACATATATTAATGCGACCGCTACGCCGATACAATTAATATTATTAATCAGTGCCAGAGTGAGTCTTTGTGCGGCATCCTGCGACCAATTTATTCTCCTCGAGCCGACGGCGGTCTTGGGTGGCCCAGAAAGGCGCACTCGAAACACGAAAGCTCTCGCCGCGCATACACCGGTCATAAAAGAAGCTCTATGCTCGCGATACAACCGTTGAAAGACGCTCGTTTCGGCCATTGCCATAAAATTAATCTCTCAAATCGTCCGTCTAATTCATCCAGATAAGGAAAAGCGACTATTCGCGTTATAACCTACGAGGTACATTAAATTCCTCAATTTCGTCTATATATCATACGCCAATGACATTTCGCGCGACGAAATAAGGCCCCTTTGATCCTGTCACGAGGCGACGTGTTAGTTTAGCTGAAATATTAGACGGGTACAAAAGTCTCTGCCCTTTTCGAAGAGATGGTGTTACTATTATTAGCTTATGTCAATACTACGGCGAGTTATTGCTGAAAAAGCTTCAACAGGTGTCTATTAAAAAATAGTCGATGACAGTTATTTAAAGTGCTATTTTGTATTTTTTTAAATTTAGCAAATTTCGAGTTTCAAAAAAGAACAAAAATGACAGACGTAAAAATGTTATTTTCTAAAATCATCACATTTTTTTTTATAGCATCGTACCATTTTTGTTTCTCTCAAACACTCGTACACTTATATAATTTTTTAAACTCATTTCTATGGGCTCAAGATAGAATTCAAATGAAATCAACTTCTTATTAAAGAGACACCTTTCATGATATCTTTCCATAATATTTGCCAGTGTTGACACGCTGTAATAAGAGCGCCAAAAGGAGCGAAAACTTGTACACTGACCCAATGCGAAAAGATTATGCGTTCGCTTCCAAGTCATCCAAGCGCAGCTAAACTGATTAATGCGTCGCTTTAGACATGCTTAGAACGAGTAATTCGACCGCAAAGAATGTAGATAGCAGCTCTCATCGGGCGAATCGCCGTGGTTGATGCCCCCGCCGCCTCGTGAATTGACAAAGTTCGAGGCTGAGAAGCATGAAACCGTTTCGTGCATTGTTACAAGATCGGTCCGTATAATTCAAACTCGGATCGCTTTTGATCTCGCGATGTCATGACCCCAGAAAAACCGTTCCTCGGGTGAACGGCACGAGTTGATCCACGCGAGCCGCATACGTGGGTGTCCCCCTTGAAATTTACGGACCTACGGTCGTTTTCATTGGCCCTCGTTACTGCGCGTGGACTCAGTGAAGTCAGGCTAAGGCCCGACGCATTTAAATTGTCATCGCTTACCGAAATTTTAATAGCCACCAGCTTTCAACGTCGCTCTCAGATCAACGCTCCTCATTTCAACATGCAACGCGTCACTTTCGAGAAATCGTATGACGACGCGACGTCGACAGAAAATATTATCCGTCTCTCATTACAATTATCTGGGTTTTCTTTTTCTCGCACGGCGATTGTGCCGTCGTGGGATAAAAAAAAAATAGTTGCGAGTGCGTTCTTAGGCGTAGCCGATCTCCTTGCGCAACGGCGAAGAGAGGGAGAGCAGCAGGCGATCGCCCGAGGGATTTATTTTGAATTTCGACGCGTGGGAAGTACAGCGGAATACAATCAAAAATCCATTCCACGCTGTGGTGACGCGGCTGATGCGAGAAAGCGGCTTCCGCGCTTTCGAGTACGAACCGGCAGCCGGGCGAGGAATCCGGCGGTAATATCGCCGACGTCGTTCGCAGATGAAAGAGACGTCGCCAGTGCCTAATTTACAGCGCGTTGCCCGTTGTTGCGAAAAAGCGTTTTATGCGCGGCGCGCGTTTAATAATACGCGCCGCCGTCGTAAAGTATGATTTACTCCGTTCGCTCACCACCGGACTCTCTCACCACTGGCCGGTAATTATCCTGGATAGCGCGATATATAAGCTAATTTATCTAACGCGACCGGCGAAGCGAAGTGCGTGCGCGTCTCGCATTCGCGATCCGCGCCGGTCTGATTAACCATGCCTGTTGTCGTTAATGCGAACAATCTGTAATAATCATGCCGATTCAGTCGATCGGTATATCGAGGTGAACGTTACTACTACTAGATACTAGAAACGACTAGAGATCGTAGCTGCGAGCGATCTTACTTGAGAATGATGTATCGGTGATAAATAATTCCGGGTGTAATTCGAGATGCCTTTCGACAGCGTTAAATCAACCGTCTCTGATCTTCTGTAAAGCGAAACACAATTCTTAAAAAAAAAAAAGACTCGTCTCAGCCGCGCCGCACTCGCAAAAGTCCACGATCGATTAACATACGTACTTAATGTGCGAGCGCCGTTAATTGCACGCTTAACAAGCCCACGCTTCGTTCCAGCGGCTGGTAATTAATATGTCCAACTGAGAGAATTTGCATGGCCAAAGAAGCAGTAACGCAAATATCCCGTGGACATACCGAGGGAGAGGAGAGAGAAAGAGAGAGAGAGAGAGAGAGAGAGAGAGAGAGAGAGAGAGAGTGTGTGTGTGTGTGTGTGTGTATGTGTGTGTGCGTGTGTGCGCATATGTGTATATTCATCTATTTACAGATGTACACACATACACAATGTGCTATCAAATACGCGGTATTTGATAACTCGATTAATTCCCTTTACAGTTCATTAGGTATCAACATATGTAAACTACCGTATACTTGAACGCGTGCAGAAAATTGTTATATTCCATTAGCCGGGCTGAGAAAAAAAATACATAAATGACCGATAATTATCAGTGCCGCGCATTACAGACATTACATCGAGAGAGGTGAATGTCGGTTGGTCCGTGTTGGACCGTTCGATTCCAGATTGATTGATCGAGCGACTTATCGGAACTCCTGATTAACATGTATCACTATCGACACGCCTCGATGATGCATAAATAATTAATGCATCGCACGCGGACGCATCGAAGAGCGTAGGAATTTTTGAACGTTACGCCGCTTCGCCTCTCGAACGTCATGTCCGAGTCGTGTGACGGACTTAATTAATATTTAATCAACTTGGCCACATATCACGAATAGCTTTTACACATATTACTTATCATAACCGTCGGCGGCGATTTAACGCTAACGTACGAAGACCATCCGTGAATTCCTTCATGTCTCAAAAGTACACGAAAGGTATTCGCCTAATACACGAGCGATAGTAATCTACAAACGCACAATCGTTCGCACTTCAGTGCAAAAAAAAAAACGTACTACATTCTCAGCCGTAAAACGTGCAATTTGGAGTATGCGTACGCGATAAAACGCACACAGACTTGCGTGTACGCGTGTCAAATTACGATACGTGTAAATGATACATAAAGATAAGAAATATTGTATTGCTGCACATCAAAATTTGATACAATATGCACAACAATGGCTTAAACGGCCATTTGTCCTTTGTTATCAAATGTGCATATTATTAACTCTTTAAAAATTGAAATTCATATATCAAATTATATATTTTCTATAATTTTTAGAGGATTTGATACACAATGACGCGACGATACGATACGCGGATATGCGACAAACAAATCTGCAGGTACCTTTAGGTTCTTGCTCCTTCTCTCTATCTCTCTTCCTGTTTCTTCGATGCAAATCGTCGACGTGAGTGCCATGGATGCGAACGACTGCGCCGCGTGCCAAGTGCATAAAGTTCCTGGCCGCCAGCGGACTTTCGAACGCGCGCTCGACGTTCCAGAAAACCCGTACTTCTTTTACCCGGTAGCCCCTCCCTTCCCTTCCGCCTCTACCCCGACATGTTTGCATAGATGTTCCAACGTGTGTTTACCCGACATATCCCTCGTCTCTACTTTATGATACTTGTACGCTATATGCTCTCACGTACAACCAATATTTACAGCGTACCGACTATGCACCTCGCCAACCGCATGGTCCCAACGTTATCGTGGAAAGAAAAAAGTGACCTAATAACTCCGCAACAATGAACGGCCTGTTTGCCTCCACGTTCGTTACGCTCGTTTCTTTCGTTCTATCAACTAATTACTCGTTACCGAGAAACCGAGTTATGAGTAATAAGCCATTAATAGCCCGTGTGCATCTCACTCATTGTCAGTAGCAATGTCTCTATATGCAATTTCAATTGTATGCATCCTTTCACAATCATTACCGTGTTGACGATCTAAATCAAATGATTTCTGCGCGTTATAATTGACAGGTTGAAATGATTTAACATTAAGTACATGTATAAGCACAATGAAACAACGGAATAAACACAATGCAGCAAGGTGCGTTATGCAAAGAAATGCATCTATTTGTCTATTTGTCTTCTGGAAGACGTTCCACGTGTGGGCGCCACGTCAATCGGCGCCTGATAATACGCACTACAATAATCGTATTCTGCTACAAACAACATACACATGTCGTGTCTCAGGATCTCATAATGGGAACTTTATGATAATTCATGCAGATGCCGACACATTACAACACAATTAAATAGAATCATTCGCACTTAACAATCGCAACTTGATTTCCGGGATCGGGCAGTATCGATCGGTATCGACGGATAATTGCGAGGGAATAAATTGCAACTTCGCGCACTTCAATTAATTCTTACAATTGATTTGGATTGTACGTTTTTACGCACAATTCACGTTGTAATGCTCGTTGGCTCTACAATCTTCGCGCCGCTCACGATTTAGAGAAATTTCGCAACGTCATTACTCCGCAATGGGCCGGGAGATATATAATATATATCGTACCCCTTGTCTCCTGTTCCTTTCCGAAGGATAATTGAACGCGCGTCGAGCAAAGCGACCGGTCGGCCGGTCACGACGATCGCGTAAAATATGGGGCCACACGACCATTGGAAGTTTGCCGCGACCCTTCTTCTGAGCTTTCGCAACAGAAAGAATTGAATTCCCGCGCGGTAACGTAAAGGCCTTAGGATCGCCGCGAGGGAAATGTGCGACGAGTCTATTAGCCGGCTATAAACGTTACTCAGAAGGATAATTAAGCGGCGCGTTTTTTTTTTCTGACGCGGAGTGATCTGTGTTCAGCGGTTGATGCGAAAAAGCAGAACGCATGATTATGTCGCGACTGAGCCTGACGAGTTCTTCACGGCCATTAAAAAATGCCAATTTATAATCATTTCTTGAGTGACAATATCTGATTACAATTAGTAGTCATATGAATTTCTAATTACATTGTTGCCTACACACTGTTAAATTCATAATGTTCGAGTTATTTTTAAATCATTCCTGTGTCACTACTACTCCTACATAATATGCCATCAATTTAGCTAAAGCAATAGAGTAAAATAATTTAATGCCTAACAGGCAAATGAAATATATTGGTTTCTTCGTATGGCAGTAATTAAATTGAATGTATAATCGATATTGCATATATGAATTCGATGAATTGTTAAAAATACTCGTGTCCTAACAGAATCGATTTACCAAAGAAAAAGAATCACTTTATCAATCAATTTTATATTAACTTTTTATCTTCAACAATTGAAACAGTTTCTGTATTAAGATAAAAGCTTCGTGCCCAAAAGATATTCATTCAGAAGAGTTTCAAAAGAAATAGAAAGATATTGCCGTAAAAGATGCTGCCGTCGATAAAATTTAATATGCAGTCATCTCATATGCGTAGGGCTCACTGAATCATCCGTGATGCCGCCGGTGCATCTCTCCCTGTGAGTCACGAAGAAATAATGATGCGGACAATTGCGCGCGCGAGACCTTTGCGTTCCGAGCCATTGTTGCGCTCAATTAAAATGCAGGCGAAGAATCATGACACTCGATGCACCTAAGCGCGCGCACACGCGCGGTTCATAAAGATTTAAATTTGCTCGTTACGTGACAATCAACCGCACACGCTCATCTTTGGAGACATCTTGTCCTTCCCACGCGCGCGCGCGCGCTTGTTATATCCATAAATATATCCTCTCTCGGTCTCACGAGATAGACTCACTCTATGACCCACCCTATGGAAATTAATTCTCGGCTGCGAGCGCCGCGTAGAACGGCTACCGCAGTCCTTTCTCTTCTGGTAGGGGTGCGAAACGTTGACAAAATATCCCCGCGCTAATTCAAGAAACGCGAGATCCCATGGCATTCTGCAATATTTATCATGCGACAGCTGCCAAGTAAAATCCAATTTTTTCACCCCCCCCTCCCCCTCCTCCCTCTCCTTCCCGGCGTAATGCGGCGTGAAATTAATTTTCTCGGCTTACGTAGATTTCGCTCCATTCGCGAACCAGCAGTATTATTATTAGCGACAGCAAACAAAAAGTCGATTGCCGCCAATGAACCGCTTCTAGTATTTTGCAACAATCCTCGCGATATTATCCTGCATACTTCACAAAATTGCCTATACCGCTTTATACATTTTTTTTTTTTATTACCGACGTCGTAGCGCCTTGCAAACATTAATTTCAATAATGACTCGCGTTATATTTCATAATTACTACATATAACCAAATGTTACGAGTTGATCATTAAGATAATTTAATGCAAATAAAATTTAATAATTTTAGAATTGATTATAGATTTAGAAAATTAACACTTCATAAATTAGCAAAGATGATTTTTGTTATTTACAATCCATCTATCTTGCTTACGTAGGTAGCGACTAACATTATGTAGTTCATCGCAACTCGTTTCGTTACACAATAAGAAAACGATCACTCAAATTTACGACGTGTAATTTGCGATATTCCCCGAGTTCTCGCGTGTCTCCGAGACTCGCGGGAGTCACAGAGGCCGTCTAGCTTATGCAAATAATAATTGTCGTAATAATTCTACGCGGGTTCCTAGGCGTTCGCGTGTCACCTCGGATTTGCTGTGGTTGTATTAAAGCACGCTTAATATGACAGATTGACCATCGCGCGATGTCTTAACACCATGTTTGCCAACTGTTATTCCTTAGCGTGCTTATTCCTGCCGTGCAATCTCATTTCAGTAGCAATTATCAATCTTGACTGAATAATAAATTCCTGCACTTCTGTGATAACGTAATTTCATTGTATTGTTAAATTGTTGAATCATTTCGAGACAGATTCAGCAAAGAATGATTGGGCAATGTTACATATGTTAACCGCATCGTGTTAATATTCTTGGACTCGTTAGAAACGCGATAGAGTGATTGGGTCACACCCACCGTGTACAAGGAAGTCATATCGCAAATGAAGTATCGACCTAGCGAAATAATGATTATATCCAATTGATGATTGTAATTTTTTTATAAACGTGTATAATTATTAGAGAAATGAAAAGCGACAGTAGGATTTTGCATGATGAAGATTTCATTGAAGAACACGAATGCAGTATGATAAATCGTGCATGGCGCAATGTTCGCGTCGTCCTGCAATATAAGCTTGTTAATGTAAGAATTAATTTCGTCCGTCGTTTAAAACACGCGTCGAACCTGTTGAAAATCATTGGCGTCATGTTAGCTAAGAATAATTATGTCCACGATCATTATCGATCCGTTCATTATGTATTATTGTAATTATGTATATATTTGATTATGAATGAAGAATCCTGTCGACACGAGCACCGCAAACATCGCAAATATCCGGTATAGTCACATGGTACTAAGGTAAAGATCGAAGATACGTTTAATTAAAAAGATCAATCTCCTCCTGAATTTAAACGACGTTAACGTATCGCCGAAGGATATTTATAATGGCATAATAGCACCGATCATATAAAAGATTTAACAAGTATTAGCTGCACGTTCCTATAATGTTATCCTGAATTATGTTTCGAGTCATTAAAATTGAAGATTGAAAGATACACGCTTGACGCAATGATTCAGCGTAACGATTAATCTTTTATAAATCGATACTTTAATCACTGCGGCCGTATCGATTTACCAGTTGCGACAAATTTGCTCAACTGGACTTTTCGTTAACTCGGCAACTACAGACGAATACTAATTATTCAACGGCCTTATTAATACACGTAACGCTCGGGTTGTCGTCGTAGAAAAGTTTCGCGGCGGGATCTGCGGCGCCGAGTAACGTGACTGTTGGAAAATGTGCGGTGTGAGATTTTCGCGGAAAAGTCAACGGACCCGAAGCGGAGCTTGGCAAAAGCTTCACGTGCAAAACGATCCGAACCGAGCCGAGTTTATCATAGTCGCGCGCACACGTACGTGCGTACGTGCGTTTTAATGCGTCTCTATATACCGCGGCGCGTGCATTGCTATAACGTTACGCGCGCTTCTCGGAAGAACATTACCATTCAATTGCGTCTAGCGCGGCGGAAAATGATCCGTATCGTCCAAGTGCATTTACATTTTTATCCTTCCTCTGGCGCGACTATTAGCTACGACGGAACGCGCACGCGGCAGAGAGAGAGAGAAAAAAAAAAGGAATATGTGTATAATCTCTCGGGACACGACGGCGTTATTACGGGGTATATCCTATTAACGAAGACTATCGCTCTAAAGCGTTGTCAAAATATGCATCCGAGATTCCGTGCGCCATGAAGATATTTGCCGGACGCAAAAGTTCGCGATCGCCATCTCTTCGGCGCGGTTAAATTCGTACTTATCATAATGAAGTACCGTAATCGTACGGTGGTATAATAATATAGTATCTAAATAACGGCAGGGCTATCAGCGATATAAGGAGCGATACGCATATGTACCGGTACTATTGAAAAAAATGACGGCGGCCGAGGCCGAGGCCGATTGCACGTGCGAGAGAGTAGCTGCGTGAGAGTAGAAGGTAAGAAAACTAAACGCGGTCCAATTTATAGCCGTCGCCAAATGCGTATGGGAATTATCGCGGTGCCGGGATGTGCCCGCTAATTATTGCGTGTCGCTCTCCCGCTGGAGAAATACGGGCCCGCTAATCTCGATCGTACCGTTTTGCTTTCCGAGCGGTTCTTTTTTTTTTTTTCCTTACACCGCTCGACGGAGAAGGCTACCGCTACCTAATCCAACTACTTCCTGCGTCGAGAGTCTAGAGAGGAATTTTTGCGAACGTCGCTCTTTGAGCTTGACATTTTAACCGGCTGTAACTTTGACATTATAATGACGTTATCCAGCGAAAACAAAATCCTTCTCGTCGATTTGGAGACAGAGAGATCGCGATCGCGAGATTTGTTCGTTCGCGAAAACAAGCGAAATAAAATGGAATTGCATTAGAAATACCGCAATCGAGACGCGTAAATTAAATGTAACCCTCGTCGAGAGACGCCATGCATCATTAACATTTTATGCCGTGTCGTGAACTGCGAGCACTACGGAGTCGGTTTTCCCACATTTATAAATGAAATAACTTCGACGTCATCTAGGTCTCCTATTATTGGCATTTATATGCCGCGACGATAATTTCACAAGGATTTATCGGACGTGTATCTCCCAGTAACGAGTACTGGCCAATGTGCATATTAACGGAGCGTTAATGTGAATTTGTGTGCTTTTAATTGATTTCAAAACGGCAACATTGATAGAATTTCGCCGAGTCATATGTACGCGCGCACGATTCAATCGCCATTCACTCATGATCGTGATTTATATTACGGCGAACAAAAAATACTTATGCGTAAAGCAATCTATCATGATACCTGCAAATTGGCGCTGATGCGAAATAGCACTTAACCTCGTTTCGCACACATCGTCCCGCAATCTTAATCAGCCGCGCATTAAGATAACACTTTCAGCTGCCTAATTTGCATGAATGGAAATTCGTGTTTTTGCATACGTACGCGCGCTACCTGGTAACCAAATATCGATTCGCTTATTCACGATAGCATTTATGAACGAACCACGCGATAAAATTAACATAGAAAATTCTTCAGCGATCATTCGTCCTTATCTGCGACATCCATTGTACATTACTAGCCGGGCGCTACTGCCAAAATAAGCTGTCGTAATCGCGGCGCGTTGCCGAAACGTCAACTGGAAACAAAGCCTTACACGATCACGCGGTGTACGATCAGTTATTGCAGGCGGGTCATTCTAAAACGGAGTCACGAGTATGTAGACTCTATTTCCCCCCCCCCCCTGTCCGGAGAAGAGCAACGACCTGCTCGCGGCACAAACTCGAACGCGCTTTGCTCTAACGTTCGCCGGCTAGACACCGGCGCGTGAGAGTCGTCCGTCTTCGGTCGCTGCTATTTCGGCCAGCGACGCCTTCTTCTCGCGCGGCATATAGTCGCACACTCGCGCCCAGGGCACGCGGTATAATGTCGAACGATCTAGTGATATACGAACGCGAATTCTTGACGGGAAAGCTTTCAGAGCCCGCGCGAGGGAGAAAGAAAGGGAGAAAGAGAGACAGTGAAAGAAAGAGAGTACCGCACGTGGGTGATGAAGCTCGTTGGCATTAAAGCATCGGGACGATTTGTCCGTTTGCTGAGGAACGGACCCTCGCAGCGAAGTTAATCAGAGTTTCAGAGGCGGCGAACCGTGGAACTTCGCGCCTCATAGATTTTCCGCGCGATTGCGGCATTGGAGATAAAATGGAGTAATATATTATTAGCCGCGTCCCGCGGGAGAGATGATATCCGATCGGCGAAAGGGTTGTATCCCATTTTAGAAACCGGTCCTCGAGACCGCTTGTACGTCTGCGTACGCGCACCAGCGTGCGTTGCGAGAAAAGATATCCTGTTTATTTGCTCGGTTGAAACCCGGCGGTCGGCGAACGCCTCGTGAGTAGGCGAAGCGCACTGTCATCACAATCGGCCCGGCAGGAAGCAGCTCTTGTCGAGAGACCCATGATCGAGATGCGTCTCGCGCCGCTCGATAACGGTGCATCGAAGACGACACACCGTCAAATGCCTTCGGGAAGCGCGTCTCCATTAGCGGTAAAGGACTAATTGCGTCCGGCTCCACTGTCCTCCTCTACTGTAATACTTCTCTCCTAGATGGCCACGCGAGCCGCTCTAATCACTTTCCAATCTGTCTGCGAATGAAGGTTGAGTGCAACGTGCCGTGGTACGACTGGAACCCTCAATAGCCTCTCCCGTATTGAAAGAACGAAAGGAAGTCCGCGTCGTCATTGTCCTCTCATAATGCTTTAGACAGCAACGCCTACGTTTACAATTTTACGACGGTGCAGATAATCATCGACGTAATGTGAACAACACGTATTATGAATTATATTATAAACTTCTAAAAATCGACAAAATCGTGACTAGCCGTTAGTTTTTTTTTTTTTGTAACGATCATTTTAATTTGTCGCATATTATATACCATATATAAAATCAAAATTCATATAAAGCTATTAAAATGTAAGAAGATATTACGAGCATGTTATTAATAGAAATGTAAAATGAATAATATTAAGTAAAAATCGGTGTGAACGACACAGATTAAAATAATTAAAAAAACTGGAAATTATAAGATTCCCGCAAGACATATTTTCAGGCACCAAGATTGAGTTTGATCGAACAAGACCTTAGATCAAATGTCGTAGTCAAGATTTAAAATAGTTCTCATCTGCTAATGCCTCAATTTTTAGATATTAATAATCTTTTGATACCTTCTTGATCGAATCGATAAATTATTAGAGATAAAAGCATTATCGTGTATTCACTAACAGAAAAACACGAGTTAATTTGTTAATAATAAATGATCTACGTTACTAGATGTTTACCGCTACAATACCAGATCCGTCGATTGAGATACGCAATCGCGGAGTACCGCATTCCCAAGATGTCATCTCTCGATTAGTGGCAAAGAACTAATTGGGCCGCGTCTGTCGATCGTCTAGATGGAGACGCAACCGGAGACCTTGACTGGGCGTTTTGTCATCGTGACGTTTTAACGAGCGACGTCTTTAAAAGCGTCTCTTTTGTTGCGTCACGGTTTCACGCTCGCAATTAGTCACGGAACATCTCCGTGCCGTTGAAAATCGGTCGTTTGTGTCAGCGGGATCGGGTTAAGGCCGTGGCTCAACGAGGTCTTGCGCGCTTTCAAGCGCGATGGTAGCGGTCACACTATTTACACGAAGACGGGTGATCAAGTGCCCCTCTGAATATAACCAGAGGTTCGTAGGCAGTAAAGTATCTTCAGATCTCTCAGAGAGTACAATAACGCGACACGGGAAATCAACCCTAAGTACCGTCAAGCACGTGGTATTGGATAGAAACTCGGTGAGAACCGAAACGTGTTCCACACTTTAAACAAGGATCCGTAATAATTATCATGTTTGAACGCGGCGATGATTAAATAAGGAACACGGTGTAAGACATAAAGTGCGTAAAGGTCGAGGATGATTGGATTTTGCGGGTTCCCTACGAGAAAAAACTGACGGACCGCGCGCGCTTTCTCCTAGAAAGCTTGTTGGAAGTATTTCATAATGTTGAACTCTCTAATGCAATGGAAGGGGAAAAAAAAACGAAAGAAAGCTGCGTGCGTACCCAACACAAAGTCTCATTAGTAGTATCATAAACACCGCCGAATCGCTACGGATGATTTATCTCGGCGTGGCGCAACGTTCTTCGTGCCCTCGATTCTGGAAACTCTGCGGCTCGCGCGGTTAATTGAAAATACCTGACTATCCATTGTCGCGAGGTTTAAGACTCGGAGGCGACAAGCGCGTTTATGCAAACGGCTACAAATCAATCCTTGGGCTCTTCTTTCAAAGTTTTCAAAAATCAGGTTTTTACCCGACAATAAAGAAGACGCGGAGGGAAAAAAACTCGGCGGAACAATTGGTGACGGGGCGAGTTGACATTTCGAGGGATTGTTCTCGCGGGACGTCTCGGCGACATTAATCGTAAGTGGCCCGTAATGGGCTCGTAAGTGTCGCCGGTGATTGAAGAAAGCGGCAATTATATGCGGGCACGCTCTCGCCTTTCGCACGAGCGCCGTAAAGCACGAGCGCCGGAAAAGGTGCGTGTGCTACGTGCGTGCGGCGCGGCGTGCGGTTGCGGTACAACAATGCGCCTTATCACCGGCTAATTATCTTAATTGCCGTTTTCGCGCCTTTCCCCCGCGTCGGGACGCGGACTTTAAGGTATCTCATTAATCCCTCCCCGGAGGCTGCGCGTGTTTAACACGAGGATAGACGTTAGTTATAAATATAGAAAGCAACATTAGTATCTCTGGCACAACATGGTAATACGGCATTTCGTGAAGAAGTCATGCATAAATTATATTCTTGTCGGATACTAGTGAGAAGTGCGAGTCAACTGGGCCGTTAATAATGCCGCTTTTCTCTGTCTCTCTCTCTCTTTCTCGCTCTCTCTCTCTCTCTCTCTTTCGCCAAAAGAGCGTTCGAGTATGAACGGGCGTGAGAAATAATTTACACGGCCGGATAAATAATTTATCACATGCGTGCGGGTGTATCTGATCTCTGTTACTCTTCGTACTTGAGAACATTCTCAAAAGACAAACGTAAATAATCTCGAAACTCGTACGTGGCGAGAGCGCGGAGAGCTGCGAATTGCATACGAGACGTGACCGACGCGAGCAATTAAAAATTCAAATACGCTAAATCGCGTTATCCTCGCCTGAATAGTCAATTAAGCGGAGCGAATGATCTATCGGCATTCCTAGGACCCAGCGATCGAGATAACGTTAGCGTCGTGCGTGTAAGACTATAAATGCCATTAACGTATTAAGGCACTGTTTATCGAGAAATCGATCATGATCGATTACACACCGGGTTGCCGGGATTTGTACGTATCTGTGTATGTGTGTGTATGTGTGTGTGCCCGCCTGCATCGTCGACGTATGACAAATGTCAATAAATTACATCTTCTAGCAACAAGTCGGTTTAACCGCTAATTCGAAACTGGTTAGTGACATAAAATGTAAAACATGTAGAACGTGCAACGGCTAATAATGTAATAACCTAATGACAACCGTCGAACATCATCGCCAAGGAAGCCGCGTGAGCCAATGATGGCTGATGATGGCATGAAACGAGAGCATGTCTCGCATCTGTTGTTTCCAGATACATTTTTATATAAAAATCAATGTATCTGGCGCTAAATACTTTTTTTATCAAATACTGATCTATTTTTTCCGTGGTATCGTAATTAAATAATATATATTGCAATATTGTTGAGAGTAGAATATGAATATGCCGAGTATAACAAGGTATGCAATGTGCATTGGATTTTTCTCAATGAAACACAAAAACACGAATACAGTCGAGGGAACTCAAAAGCACGTTTCAGTTATCTGACGGCTCTTACGTAGCCTGCTAATGACTTACGCATCGCCGACTAGAAACTGGTCCACAAGTGTAAAAGGCGCTCGAAAAACAACCGAAGAAGACACAGCGTGGATAACGGTGCCGCGTGTTATCTATGCATCGCTCGACATTGTCTCACCGTTACAACGACACGTGAGAAATGTAAGGTATCATCTAATAACAATAGAACCACACGCGGCACTACACACCGTGATGTTCAGGGCCTGCGCATTTGAATCGTGCGTCTAACGGAGTTCGTGACGAAATGCTTTTCCTTACAAGTACACGTGTCTACTAACAAGACAAGATGAAAAATTAACCCGCTGTACTTATGAAAATAAATAATATATGCATAAAATAAAATTGTCAAAGAATTGAGAATTGAAATTTTTATTTAACAATTTCATTTGTTGTACCACACTCGTTTCGAACATTCCGCTTCGTTATCGCGATGCGAAGTTCAGAAGAGGCAAGGAACGGCAAAGAACTCGGATGATTGTAGAACCGGAGTTACGCGAGGTCAAACGATAGCATCGATGATGCACACCGCGATTAAGTATCGCTAATTGCTCCTCCGTGGTAGGGGATCAATAAAGAACCTATCCAGTAGCTCTGATTACTAATCACAGTAGTATTACTCGACAGTAACCGAAACGTCGGATGACATTCGCGATGTTTCTCGTTTACAGCATCGTGACAGTGTGCAATTATATACCGACTATTCGAAACTCCTTTAACTTGCTACGCGGATGCGTCTCGCATATAATTACGAATCCTACGTATGACACTCATAAAGTGAATCGTGTGCAAACAACGCGATCAGAATTGTGTTTTTAAACAATAACATCGCATTACTTCTGCCTTTTTAACGACTAGTAGATATGTTGTCGAATCGAACGATGATTTACGCATATTTGTGTGATTCTTTCTTTCCTTCTTTTCTCTTCAAGTTGTTCCGAGATCTATCAATTTATGCTGCGATTCTATTCGTGATCGTGTATCCTTCGGATTCCGCAAATCGAGTTGCACATAAGTTTGCATAATGCGCCCGCTCTCTTGCTTTAATTGAGTAACGCGCGCGCGTGATACAAGGCGATTCGCCCGACACGACCGTGTCCAATGTTAAATTTTCATCCGTAGAGGATGATGCTGAGCACGCGCGGTGACAATTACGAGGCGCGCGCGAATGTTACGACAGATCTGCTTACCGTCGCGACGCCGTCTGACATGTAAAGCGTGCGTTAAATGAAGACACTCGACGCTCATTTTCATGCAGGTCAACTATTTTTATCCCACCGCGACACTGCCCGGTCGTTGTCCATTCTCTCCCTTTCTGTTTCTCTCTCTCTCTCTCTCTCCCTCTCTCTCTTCTCTCTGTGCACGACTGGCTTCTGCACGCGAGATCGAGTCTGTATATTTTGAGGCCCGGAGCAGAACGATTAAGCCAGAGCCCATTGTTCTCGCGCACGCGAAATAAACGCCCGCCCGTAAATTGAAGCTTTAACGCACGGTTTAACACATGTGATTCTTTCGATCATTTCTTATAACGCTACTTCTGCGCAACGCAATGTCCGCGAGGACAACCGTTAGGTCGTTACTAATAACACTTGGTTGACCCATCGTTCCAGGTAGTATCGATTACCTCCCCCTGGAAGCCATTATCAGCCAATTAGCGTGGCAAGTAACGGATCTACCCGAGAGGGTGGATTTTACCTGGAAGATGAAACGATCGCGCCCAAGGCGAGTCGTTAGCGTACGCGGTTTGATACTCTCTCGTGTGTGGGATGAACCACGCCTAAAGCTGACTGAGTGCAGTTCCTCGGCACATCGCCAGCACTCTACAACGTTACGTACACTAGCATTCATGAACGACAGAATTCATGAGTTTTAAGTTTATTCACCTTATAATTTCAGCGTCGCGAATCCTTTTTTCCGTACCTAATACGCGAGAGCGAGAAAATCTAAATCATTCATTTATCTTACGGTTAAAGGTCTTTTGCGACTTTTAAAATGAGCAACTTTTATTTAAAAAAAAAATCCACACGAGCAAGTCGCCGTAAATCGCATGTGCTTGTCCATGAATGCGAACGAGCGCGATTAATTAAGCATCTACGAGCGAGTGGTCGATCGACGTCGTTGTTACGCCGCTTGCACGACGCTCACGACGGTAGGCACTGTCAAGTCATCGATACGCTCTCCACGGTTCACTTGTTGCACGGTGGCGATTTAATTCCGTTTGATAAAGTAGTTACCGGATCATTTCAATTGTTATTCTACTTAATATGCGACGCGGGAATTATTGCGTTCACGCGCAGAAGACTAATATACTAGCTCTCGCATTTGCGCAACAAGGATTGTTTGTAATAAATATTCCGACATATCTTTAAAATCGTGCTCGGGTAAATAATCATTAGAAATGTTTAATGCACGGCCTACGCCTACGAAAAGTATCTTACGCGCAGCGTTCGCCGACCGAGTAAAAATAAACACGTCACCGTTTCGAGAGAAATGATAAACGAACGATCTGCCTTTGATCGATGACTTTATAAGCCCTCCACGACAGAAATATTTTCGAATTCGCTTAACACTAGATTGTTAATCTCTTCCCGGATACATTGTTCGCTCGGTGCTCGCAACAAGGGTACGAGAGATTTATCGTTTCTCTATGGGCAGCTTAAACGAATGCGAATAAATAAATTTCACAGCGCGTTTGTTTACCCTAAAGACTTTCTAAGGAGTGTCTAACACGGTGTGTGCCGCGTTCTCCTAGGCGTGAATACGAGATGATGTCATACACAAGCGTTGCACCTTCTCCCTATTTAGCGGCCAACAACTCGACCCGCGTTAAGGAACTTCTGGATGATCTCATTGGATACTGGCGCGGACGCGCGGTGTCAAAGGCCACGCCACTTGATTCATGTTAATCCAACGCTGGCACAGATAAAACGCGGAACTCCGTCCTGCGTGATAGTCGCCGTGCGTGGTATTGTATCGCTCGGTATTATTGTAAGTATCATTATCTCAAATACGTCAGGGTCTACGTACGAAGAAGACGCGATACATTTCGTGGGTTCAATGCCAAAAAAAAATATCGACGTACCGTTACAAATTGCAGCACGGTGAGAAGAACGCGGACGAAAGGCAAAGGAAAAAGAAAGGAAGAGAAAAAGGAAATTACTCGGAATTTCGGATCGGACAGAAGATCTATGAGCGCACTTCGCCAGTCGGGGAATGTTGGCCGGAGACAACGTCGCATACGAAATGTCTCCACGGTGTGTACGACCTAAGACCTGTCGCACGAGTTTCGAATAACTCGAGGGACCGTCGTTTCTCAAAAGTTTCTAAAAGTCACCGCGGATAAGCTTTCGAATTTTTTTTTTTTCCTAAATCGCTTCAATCGTCTGCTCCAGTCTAGTCATCGTTCAACCTCAAATTTGTTCTCAGCCCTCAAATATCAGATTCTCGTTAGCTCCGTTGACACTGAAACCGTTCGCTGTAAAACGATTAACCGCCTAAGCGTCGCTGGAGACAGCTGGACGTCGAGGATCTTTGAATGAATCATCGAAAGTGGCTCGGTTTTACTGGTCACGTACTCGTAAGTTATTCTGCGGTCTGGCATGGACCACCCATGGAAGGGCGAGCAGTCGGAGATGGTTCGAGAAGAATCTGGCCATGTTGATTCATCGGTCTTAAAATGCCTGGTATATATGAACGAAACAACGGTGTTGTAATCGATCGCGATAAGTATTACGAACTCACAAACGACACGGGCATCTGCGGATTCTCTCAACAAAACGCCCCGCTGTTCGAAAGTTCCAAGGGGGGTCCTAAATAATCAGTAAACGCCTCATAAAATCGGTAACGGAGCACGCCTTTTCCCGATAACCAACCGAGGCTGCATGTGACGGGGCGCGTCGCATGTGCCTGCAGTCAGTGACATGTTGTTCGAAACGTAAAAAGAGATTTGAGTGACGAACATGTCCGACCGCTCCCTTTGGCGTATCACGTTTCGCCGTTTATCCCTTTCTACTTTGTCAGATATATGCACTCTCGCTCTTCATTTCTAGACTTTTTGTTTAATATCGATTTTTGTATCAAATACTATTTTATAGAATTTGCGAAATAACCATTTCTTTTTTTAGCTCAATTAATAAATTATGCGAATCGCGAGGCACGAATCGCAACGTTATGATTCAAGGACAGAGACCACGATATCCCCCAGATTTCAAGATCACGTGGAAGAGGGGGGGGGGAGACTGTAAAAAAATTCAAGGAATGTAGCCGATGACGTTATCACGCGATATTAATAGGCAGCTTGTTATAAATCTGACGGACCTCGTAAAATCCCCGAATCTCACAGATGAAGTGAACCTGTCGTCGCTCGACTAAACGACTAATTCGAGAAGAAACACACGGGCGTAATATTAATGCTCGGGAAACTTCTTTCGTTACGTCGCTCTCACCGGGTCTAAACTTCCATCCTCAGGGACGGGCGAAGGGATAGACTGCTTTCTAACGACGACGATCGGGTCTACATATGTCGTGCAAATTGGAGCCTAAGTGGTTAGCGAGCTCCCAGATTTATGTTGCAACATATGCGACGACGGTCAGACGAATAATAGATGCTTCGACGAAGTCAACGGTCAAAGATGTCAAGCTGTGCGAGTATCAGTTAATTATCTTCTGCCACCATCGACGCTTGAACGATTTCAGCCTGGAGTTTATTTCGGACGCAGTTACTAGCGTTTTATTAGTCCAAAGATAATATTTTCAGTAAAATTACTCAGACGTTATTATAGTCAGCAACTAGAAAGCTACGTTTTGAAAATAAACGTAATCTAAAAATAAATTGCAATCTCATTCACGAAGCATGTCGCATAATAGTAATGCCAATATTTTATCGTGAAAAAGCGGTCAATCTAAATAATTTTCAGCGCGAGTTTCACGACATATGCATGATATTTATTAACGATGTTATTTATAAAATGCTTCAACCGAAACTTCATTTCACAATGTTTCGACCGCAAAACATGTCGACGTCTCTTACGAGACGGACAGGCACTCCTTCGAGTACTTTCATCTCGAGAATCCCCTTTGGATAGTTGCCAATTTCTGGGATAGAAAGAACTTTATTTTCGGTACCGACCTCGATAAAAATATTCTTAAAGTCTCAACGGCGAGATAGCACCGCTGATACCGCGGCCGAACTGGAACTTTGGCTTCGATCGTTTTCGCCGTCAAATACCATCGCGAATTGAATGTATATCTAATAAAGCCACATTTCAATATAAACGGCGCAAATAGTGTTTGATAGGGAAAGCGGTCAGAATGCCGATAAATCATTCGGCTCGAAAAGGCCGAGAAATTATTGCTTAGACTTTTAACCAATACTCGATAGCAATAAATGTATAGGCAATTAACATGTCACATGAAATAGTAATATTGATATTACGGAAGCAGATAGCTTCATTTTGTTTTCATTCTCCTTTTTATCAAATACACGAAAATAAGCGTAGAAAATCGTAATCTATAACAAAATTATATATATATATGACAACTATTATCAATATCCTATATATTTTGGTAATAATTTTAAAAAATACAATACATCAGCACTGTCACTATTTCAAATAGTCGACATCCAATGCAGCCGGTGGATACAGTCGTTGTTTCTCAGAAACAACATTAATTCATCGATAGAAATCATGATTCGTCTATGGCCTTCCACGTTTAATGTCACCGACTCGTGGCAGTAGACAGCCTGGCAGCGAATCGATTCTTTTCTGAGAATCATGTGGCTATATTTCGTATGGCAAACACACAATATCATCCTCCTATACCGCATTTGCGTTTCCATCGTGTCACGTTGAAAAATAGTCACACAAAAACAGCAAAAAATCAATCTTATAAAAGAATATTTAAAATTTCATTTCGCTTTAGATTTAAAGTGTCCCAGTTAAATAGATATAAAAAGAGTATCTATTTTAGTTATTTAGTTAGAAGATTTAAAATTTTAATAATAAACAAGATTAGATTGTAATGTCTGATATATAACATTAAAATAAAAAACATAAGAAATTGAAAAATGGAGAGATGTTCTTGTTTTAGAAAACACAAAAGGTTGTTATTTTTTCATTTAACGTATCAAAAAATACAATTTAATCTGTCGCAGTTAATATTGCATCGTCACGTCGTTCTCTGAATTATGACCCTAATATATGAACGAGATTGGACACTTTATCAATACGGACGAAACAAAATATCTCCCGACCTGAAAATCGTACTCAATATATCTGTGTAACTGCTTTAGCTCGATGGGTGGCCGTACCAATGTGTTTTGTTCATTTATTTATTTAGCGCGGAGATCAACTATCTAAAACATGATCGATTTGCCTTGGGTCTTGCTCCATTGTCTTCCGGCGCGTTCTATCTGATGCACGAATATTAATTCAATCGAATACACGCCTCAGGCACGTTACACCCTTGGAGAGAAAAAAAAAAGATTACAGAAAAAAAAGAAACACGAGCATTCGAAACTTTTTATCAGACTTCTTTTATCAGACGACGAAACATTGTTATAATTATCATAAAACACAAAATTATCATTATTAAAAAAAATTATGACAAACAACTATGTTACCGTAAGTGTAATACAATAAAACTGTATAGTATCGATAATGTTTTCAAAAAGCTGCAATTATGATTACAAAATTTATAATTATAATACAATAAATAATTAATGTCATTAAAAATTTAATTTTTGAAGCTTTGAGTGATTGCAACTTTATCAATTTTGACTTTAGCCCTTCGAGTATTAAGAAACATTGAAAGAATTCATATAAAGGCAAACGGAACTCCAAAAGTGCGAAATTCCGAAAAAAAGTTTTAAACTTGAAATTTTATAAAATTGAAAGTGAGAATTTTTTTCGTGCAATTGTCATTATTGAATATAATGACATTATTTCATGTTACAATTTATAGAAGCTTAAATATATTAATATTATATACATTTATATAAATATATTTGTAAAATTTATAGAGAAATGAAAAGAGAGATATACTATATTACACTTTAATTATTCTACGCTTGCAAGTCGCCGTCTCCCACAGAACCTGACGAAACGCATTTCCATAAAGGACATTTTTGTCGACGGAGAGCCTTGCACTAACCCTACTGGACCACCATGGAAATTTTGGGTGGTCCTAACATACGATGGAGCGAGCCCAATATTTAATAACAGGAGGTGCCCCGAATTTGCACTAATATTTCTTAACGCCCGGCGCGTTGCCGCGAGCTGCATTTTTCAGGGGCGTCTGAACCGCCTTCTCTCACTGTGTCCCTCCCTCCCGGTGGTAACCTCGACTTTTACACCTCCAGCCATTCCTCACCCGATCTAATTCGTACCAACATTCGTTGTACGGAATGGCTGGAAATTACCAGCGCTCGCACCGTACGATCCGTTTCTTTTTTTTATCTCGCCAACGTTTATCCATCGTCTCGGCAAAGATCCGCTCTCAAGCCCGCGGCCATGCAAACATTGTGGCAGACAGGTCGTACTACCTGTTCATCATCGCCGCATTCGAATAATTAACACGTAATAACGTAATGGACATTGCGGTAAGAGCAAAACGCGAGTTGCGTAGGTTTACGAGTACTTCGCGGTGCACACTCGCGAGGCGAGTTACACCTGCGAGTACACGCACTTAGCTATTAGTAATTAAATCTCAATTTGAAATCTTACATCGCAGACACTTTTGACAGATATCTCTCTCTCCATCTGGCTGTACCGTCTACGTGAAATATAGAAGGAATGGCAAACTGATAAAAGTTTCATTTCAATTCCAATAAATTTCCAGTGATTTACCGCCGCTATATTTTTCTGGTCTATGCGCACATAAACCGGAATGTAAAATACGACCGGGCGAAAATTCCTGCTACATATCAACTTGTATGTAATACATATTCAATCACAAGTAGCCTCGTAAAGTTACATAGGGTGTCGAAAACGTAGTAACGATCGCCCGAACATGTGTGTACCGACGACTCATTCAATCTTTTCAGAATACCATTGGAACGAGCTTTTTCAGTCAAGGAATAATCGTCCCGTCCACGTAAACAGTGATTCACGTCGGACCTCATCGCATTTTTATTGCAATAAGAACAACAACATACGATAATGTCCGTAGCGCTTTGCGTAGCTGCGACGTAAAGGAATTTTATCTCGTAAAGAATTGTGTTTTATTTATAACACGCGAACACACATGCAAACACATATAATTGAGTTTGAAATTGAATTAAAAAACTAGAGCTCATTCTACATTGCACCGAAAAGCGTAAGATCAATAATTAATGTTCCGAAAATATTGCGCCATTACACGTTATCAAGAAATTCGCAGAAAACGACACAATACGAGATATGTGCGTGTAAGAAATTCAATTATCCGTCGCGTAAATAGAACAATTATTCGTCAGCTTCGTAGTGAAATCGAGAAAAATTTCCGTACGCTATCGCAAAAGTGGACTAGTTTGTATAGCCGTTGGTTATCGGTCCACGAGCATGTTACCAGCAAAATCCTCGAGTGTGCGTGAAAATAAAATAAACAACGATGTCGATGACCCGGGAGAGAGAAAGAGAGAGAGAGAGGAGAGTATAGGAGGGACAGGCCTTTATCGCGGAATTTTCGCAACCTCGTTATTCGCGTACGTGGACAGACAAATTCTCGACGACGATCAGAGATGTCCGCGATCCTTGACCCGTCAGCTCGTAAAGCTCGGATCACGCTCAATTCTGAGAATCATCGAGGGCGATCGTGCACGTTTCGTACGTGTAACAAATGTATCCCTCTAACATCCCGCCGAGATTATCTTTATCGCGCACTTTAATACCGAGTAATGGTCATAACGAGTAATTGCGATTGAGTGGTCCTTCGCTTATGGATATTAATGCTTTCAGGTGCATGTGCAGCTCCGATAATCGCGCGTATATGTGATTGCGGACGCATAAAATTCGTTGACTACTAAATATAAATGAATGCTTTGAGATACAGATACGACTAAAGACGCTATAATAAAATGTTAAGAAGAAAAAATTCCGTTGAGAGAATGGACAACGGTAAGCATTCTGACGAGATTTAGAAATTAGAGACTTGATTTTTGCAGGCGGCACCGGTCATATCTAAAGGCGAGATTCAGAGGAACCGCGAGACCATTTTTAAACCGAGAGAACTGGCTGACCTTTCGCCGACCCTGATTCCTTCGGGATCGTTAACGATAGCACGGCGCACACACACACACATCGGGATATACCTGATATACTTAAATTTATCGACGGTCTAATCCGCTTTCTGCGAGCTGAGATCAAAGCGTCTGGCAGATCTTTTATGGTAAATCTTCGCGTCCCCACGTAGTTTCTATTCTGACGTCTCGTAAAAGACAAGTTGAAATAAGCCGCCATCGCCTAGTTACTCGACAGATCTTTAAATAAGCAGGAAGAATAAATGAATTATCTTATTACGAATTCCATCTTTATCGCTTAAAATTAACAAAGACCTTCAACTGGAATATGCGGTGATAAATTTTGCGTGTTAAAGCATGTTTTTTTAAATATAAATGTATGTAACACGTATAAATGTATATGGATATCCACAGTGTATTGAGTTCGGATCAGTATGATTCGCTAAACCCAAATAACTGTGTCAGTCATCCCTGCAGAAAATTTTGTAATGGTTGATCTTTCATCGTTAAAGCCACATGAAACACAAACCGCGAAGGTTACTAGGAACAAAGAAGTGTTTGTAAAATCCTGAACGGTCTATTGGTTCAATAACTCAGGCATGGTGCAAGGATTACCTTCGACGATCGCAGAACCGAGTCTCTATTAGCGAAATAAATCTCTTTATGGAAGTCGACATCTCAATCGCGGTTGGCAGGAGCGGCCAGATCGCGATTGAAACACGATAAACGTTTGCGTAACGTTCGATTCATCAACTGCTGAGTAATAGACTACTTTGTACAAGCTATTCATTCAAGATATTCATTCATTCACCATCCGAAAACGATAAAAATTGATTGATTGTAAAATGCCAGATAAAATGTTGTTTTTTTCTTTCCATGATAACAGATTGAAACTTATAACAAAAAAAAACGTGACTAAATTTTCTTGTTCAAGCAATACCGATAAACCTAAAGTTAAAAAAAAACATTATTTTATAAAAATTGTTTACATTATAAATATTATTAATTTTTCAAGTTTTATACCACTTAAATTTCAACCAATTGGATCCTATTTTCAAAGTTATTAATCCCATTTCATCAGCGTGACGTAGCCACGTTCAGAATTTAGAGAAGTTTGGATAATTCACCGGATATTCGCCGATAAAACGGAAGGCGCGCGGAATCGAGAAATGAAATACCTTCTAGTTTCAGCGCACACATTCGCGAGAATTGTTTCTGCTACGCGGCGCGACATCAAAGACTCCAGATGTTGCAAACGGCGATTAAGTAGGTCCCCGCTCTCTTTGAGTTCGCGATGGATCGGCCAAGATGAAGCGGGAGAAGGTGTACGCGCGTCGCGGAGAGATGCAAATTTGCCTATTAAACTTATCTTCGAGAGAAAATCTGCCGAGGGTTCACGAGGGCGTGTTGACCACCCACGAGGAAAAGAGGAAGATCATCTCCCGAGTGAAGTTTTATACATACGTCGATACCTCTCTCGTACACCACATTTTCCTGTCGATCTTATGGCATCTCGTTTTCTCTTTTAATCACCATAGATAAGAAGAAATTTAAATCCATTACGTTAACGAAAATTTCTCCAATCAAAATTTACGTATCTTGTTATCCCCATAGTATTTATCTATAATTTTTTGTATTGCTGTAGGATAAAAAATTTTAGGACTCAATTACTGACAGTGTCTCATACTAGAGATCCGAGCGTTACTTTTTTTAATTAAAAGATTAAAATTTTAATACACTAACAGTTCTGAATATTTGTATATAAAGACATTAACTTATATTATTTAATTTCCTAATCATAATGTATTGTTACATGTGCAGGATTACAACGACGACGACAATGGCGATGAGGACGAGGTCGATACCTTCATCACGTCGACTACTACACCTACGACGACAACCACAACGACGACGACGACGACGACGACGACAACGACGCCGAAGCCGTCGCTCAATCAGAACTACGATTACAAGGACCTGAGAGCCTACGACGGCGGTACTACCGGGGCTCAGTATAATGGATATCAAGCGAAAAACGACTATCCGCCAATGTCTGCCCACAGCGTTCACAAGTGGCAGTCGCTCGGCACTCGCGAGGGCGTCAAAGAGACCAGGAGCAATATGCAGCAGTACAACAAAAACGGAAAGAGTGAGTACGCGCTTCAGATCGCCAAGTGCGTCTCGATGACTCTCACGACATTTTTCCTCCCGTGACATCTTCATCGACGCAAAAGAAGAAAAAAAAACTCGTGCGAGCAGCGGGAGCGTATTAAAGGAGCGGTTTTGCAAGCGATCGCGATTTCTAATTATCGGTTTATGCAAATACGTCGTTTCCGCGTTTTCGTCCCGCTGACCCGACTCAATTAATTTTAGCAACCCGCCGGATGTGTGAGCGCGCGCGCGTTCCGAAATAGTTATTAATCATTATTGAAACCACCGACCACGCCGGTGGTCCCCCCGTCCTGGTGGCAGTGCTCGATCAACGTTAATAACACAGCAATATTTCTCGTATGTCGGAGATGCCGCGGTAATTATCGACGTAGCTTTCGTCGCGCGTGCATGCATACGCAAATGTTTGTGCAAAACCGCAGCGCACTACACGCGCGCTTATCCATCTAAATGCGTTACACGGGAATCGCGCACGGATGTGCACGTGGACCTTCGTGTTCGCGGCAATCAGGCCTTACACGATGTAACAGCGATCTGTCGCAATTATGAAACCGAAGCACCGCGCATAAATCAATTGGTAACCGCGATCGTGATCGCATAATATGCACATCCGCGAGTCGAAGTATTTTGAGATCGGCAATATGTTACATTGTAACGTAATATATCGCGCCTGTAGCTGATAGACCGCGTCTAGCCGTTATGCATGTACAACGAAGGTTTTTTATAATCACCCCGCCGCAATACGCAATATGAATTCGCCCGTGCTATATTACGATTGCGATACGACTCCCAGAGACGCGCGCCTCTATATTTATGCCTCGAGGCATTGTACCTTCTCCATCGATGCGATTGCACAAGCGGCATTCACATCTGAGAAAAAGAGAGAGCCGATGATATGACTCTTTCCCTCTCTTATTAATAAGCGGATGACATGTATCATAAAAACGGCTACCATAAAATATTGCGATATTTCCATACGAAGAGAAAAAGATAAATGTAATACTCTTGTAACGTTTCTACATTTCTTCTCTGCTACTAGTCCTTTTTTTCCCCCCTAATTTGGTTTCTTTACCTCATTACGTACGTTTCCTAAACCTATTACATCGCGAGGCTAAGGTTTCTATTTATCTATCCTCGACTGCTTTTTTGCCATTAATTACATCCGATTGCGCGATCGTCTCTTCCCTCGCGATCGCCTTTCGAATCGAATCCTCGAACGCTCGATCACGGAGAACGGAATTCTACGAGAAACGCGCGATGTAGTTCGCAGACTCTATTACTATGTAAATTAATAACGATGATCGCGCGCCCAGTTGCGGCAACTGCAGCCGCGTCAGCTCCCGTGTCGTATCGCAAGCGTAACGCATCAATGGGCGCACGTGCGTGCCGCGGAATTGTCGGGCGCCTTGATTCATGGCCCCTGTGAATCGATTTATTTTCACTCACCGAATTACAGCGCTCCCGGCACCTCTCGCTCGACAAAATTCTTCGTCCTTTTGGCACGATGTTGTCCTCTCCCGTCTTCCATCCGAATGATATCTGCCGAATTTCAATGTGTATTAATTCAAATTTCTCAAATATTAATTAAATCAGTGTCAATGCTAATTTATGTTCACACTGGGTATTTCGACATTTTCTCTACGTTAAGTTACGATACTTTCGAGTTATTTTTCATTATTTTTATAAGTATGCAAAAATTCCTCAACGACTCTTACATTTATAGAAAGATTTTAACATCTACAGAAAATATTTGTATAATTATTTATATACTTAATAAAATGTATATAAATGTTATAACTATTATAATAAATGCTCTTAATCTTTCAAACAAATTTGTAGAACAGAATAGTCAAATTGTGTGTATCGCCCGTTAAGCTTTTTAATTCTGCAAAAAAATTACACATGATTGTGCGCGATAAGATAAATGCAGAATGCATAAAGCTTTCGTGGAAAGATTCGTGATGTCACATTGATGACATCACATACCGTTAACTCTCATAATCCCCGCATACTTATGACATGATATATACTTGTTAAATATGCTACTGTGCCTTTCGTGGCATCGGCTGATCAAATACTTTCATCCTGAGTCAGAGTATAAATTTAAAGTACAAAACTGGCAGTCCCGGCAAGCCACGGAGAGTAAATCAACTGTGCCTGATTTTGCAGTTGCCTAGCTGCGTCAACGATAAATATCCATGTATTATACATCATCGCGATGGGCTTATTCGGCGGATTAAAGAATAGCGGACGATCGAATCTAATCCCCTTTCTCTCGTAATATATTCCGGAATACGTTTGACCATGGGACGTGTACGCGCGGTGAGAGCACATACTTCAGAATTCCCGATGACCATGCCTCCATTGTGAGCACGCCGATGTGATCTCGCGCCGAGAGTAACGCCTACGTCAGAAATTAGCATATCGCGATCACCTATCGAGATTAGGCGGGCGAAAAACTCCGCGAAAGTACATTTCCGAAATCTCCACCGATTATTGCGCAGATTGGATGGCAGGATTTTGCATAAAGTTAAGATTAGCGCATTAGCTACGGAAAACGCCACGTTGGCACTCTAAGATTTACACTGTAAAAAAATTATGTAAAATTATATAAATAATATTTGTGAAATTACACAATTTATAGTGAAAATATATAAAATATTTTAATATTTTTTATTTCTAATTGTGCAGATATAATTTTTCATTTAATATAAAGATACATTTACACAATTAAAGATAAAAATTTTTTTAAATTTTATATATTTTATTACCAATTGTACAAACTTTAAATATATTACTTATGTAATTTTATTATTACCTTTTTACAGTGTAGAAATGCAGCTCCGCTGCACCCTATCTCTCGAACATGAATGGAATATCTGCATAGAATGAGCATTCTTTAGTTAAAACAATCCACATCAATTTCTTTTACTACTTTTCTATTGTCTGTGATAAAATGTCGATCCTACAGCTCTCCAAAATAATTGCAAACTAGTATATCCATATGGCAATTTTTCCCATGGTCATTTCTGCAACGATAAATTAATTCGCCGCCCGACGTGACGAATGACGCTTTAATGGCCAAGATAAGTCGCCATCGAGCGTAAACAGCCGGTATTCGTTGCATCGCAATAATTTTCGATTAGAAACGATGTGGCGCCTCAAGCTCGTCCGCGGTGCTCGTAAAACCCGCGGCCTGCGAACTTGATCCGATTAACACCGTCCGTTCGCGTGCAATCGAGCTGCGTTTCGTCGCGTACGGTCGTAAATCCGTAATTCACGGAGTTACTCGCGACTAAAATTATCTCGTACTTCGTACGTCTTCATCTGAAGCATCTGAAACTTCTTCATTCCGCAACGATCCTGGAAGTAAAACAAACTGCAAAAATAAACGGCGCGTCAAACGCGACGCGAATCTTATACTTTCTCCCCTTTAATGATCGTTTAGCGATCGATCTCGTGACCCGCGACCTCGGCAAAAACGTGGTCGCCGCTCGCCTCCTTAAGCGGCTCAACGCCGCCTTTGAATTTCTTCCAACATCGTTTGAACGTTTCTCCGCTGTTATTATTTGCGCTAGAATTTACCGATTTCCTGTCACAATGCAGTTTCTCCGGTGTGCTCAAGCGAATTATGCGGAGTGACCGTGTCGCGCCGTAATTATCGACAGCACGTGAAACGCGCGTAGAAAGCGATTAGCTATCTCCGTGCTGAATCAATAGAAAGCCCCCCCATAACTTATGTCACCTGGTGCATCCGCGCTCGCGGATCAAACTGGCCACCTGACGACTTGATCTCGATCACGAATTCTCGTTTCTCCTCCATATTATTGGAAAGCGAACGTCTTGGATCCGAGAACTAATGACGACTGTTTCGATATAAGTCGGGTTTTTTTCTCTCTAATCTCCACCTATACTCGCTCTCACCTTCCATTCTGCCGAGACTGTAATTATTATGTGGAGAGACGACACTACTTGCGGCTCGTGTGCAACACAGAGAATGCCGCTCTAACGCAATCCGCATGAGGATCCACTTACGAAAGCTAATAACTAAAAGTCACGGAAAAGTTTGAAGGTTTCAAAATTCGAAGATTTATGACCCGGAAAGAGCACCGCAAAGATCGAAAGAATGAAGAAACAAGTCGCAAATCAAATATCACCGCCGCGAGTAGGTGTGAGAGGTCTGTCGGCTTTCTAAGAGATAAACGCAATTGTTGTGTCGCGGCCGGGGCGCGAGTGTGAACTTCATTTTTATTGGACTTGCGAAAGCGAGTTAGTCACGCCTGTCACTCGCACGCATTATTAATCCCACGGGGATTGTGCCTTACCCGCAGTATATGTTTGCCCTAGGTGCTGAAATCCGAGAGGCGCTTCAGCACGCAATTAAAGTCAACAAGGAAGGCAGCTGCCAGTGGCCACGTGCGAGAGTCATTCCGGTTCGTGACGTCTATCCGAGCCCATCGACCACCTACATTCCACACTGCGCCATATTGCACAGGTGCTCGGACGACACCGGATGCTGTAGATCGGAAGCGCTCACTTGTGTGCCGAAGAACACTCATCGCGTCGAGCTCTCCTTCTACGTAAGTCCGTCACGTAATCTTTTTTTTTTTTTTTCAATTAAGATATCATTCATATTCTTTCAGTGTTTCTTTCTTTCTCGCTGCGATTGTTATATTTTAATTTTTATACTTGGATCGACATAAAACGTCTTCCAAATCAATTTGACTCGGAAATAATTATAACGGCAGCAAGGAAAAAAAAACGGAATCAAAGTTAATTCCCATGAAAATATCATCAAAGATCTGATACGAGATTGTTTGGCGATGCGCGACAAATTCCGCGCGTATACTTTCACGCTCGCGCGATTCAACTCGCGGGTGCATCGGAAGCGTACGAGGCCGCAATAAAATTATTAACTGCCGCGACGCATAATTTGCCAAGATAACGTATTAAGCGAATTAATGGCGCGGCCGTTAGCTGCCGCGGATCGGATCGATCGAACGATAAACGATCTCGTAAATGCGGGCTCCCGCCGCATGCCGGATAAATCGTCGGTAGAAAATCGCCGGTGTGCCCTGTCGAGGCAACGAGATGAATGCATCGACGTAAGGAGGAAGACGTTACCCGGCGGGAGAAAGTACCATTAATCGTGTAAAACTGAATTACGGACAATTTATTAGCGGAAAGTCACGAGAGAGGAGCCAACAATATGCGGGCACGATTTACGGATCGTCGCCGTGCAAATCCGTGTAAATTATCTCTCTCGGTTTTGACTACAAAAATACATGGGATTTTTATACACGTGAGCGTTCCGTCGCGATAAAAAACGACCTGGGGTTCTTTTTTTTTTTCTTTTGCTAAGCACGGTGGCCGCAGGTTATCGCAGGCCTGAAATTAGATGCCCGCGCGAAATGGTCTCTCATAGAAATAATCGTGGTAATTGGTCCGGTTTTTAAGTGGACGCATTAGTGTCACGGAAAACGAGTGGCATTAGAGGGCGACCCGGCGTATGTTAGCCAATTATTTTTGCCTTTATCTGGCCACTATCTGCGCAATCAGATATCGTAGTTAAATCACGACATAATAAACGATCTCGAATTCGATTACTCGGTGATAATTTGCGCGCGACAAGATTTTTTCACAAAGTTTTCCGGCAACGTTTACGCATACATAAAAGCAGTGTAATATTAAATGTATAGAAATATCAAGACCATGTACACAAGCGCGCGTCACTACAGTGAGATTTTTTCCGAGGATTCTGTCGGGAATTACGTTACGCACATACAAGTGGAAAAATATTAGAGCCATAGCTTATAGAGTGTCTAGTTTTTAAATTACTCATTAAAGAAATCTCGTCTTAACTATAACGCGAAAATTGCAGGAAATTGCGTTTCCTCACCTTCGACATTTCTTATCCCACGTGCCCGTCGTGACATAATTAAGACCGCGAGGGAAACGGATAAGTATGAGCGCAGCGTGGTCGCGGGTTGTCAATATACGTCGACTTTCGAGCGCCGCGTCAAGTTTAAGAACGCCGCTTAAAGTCGCTCATAATTTGACGGATGACACGCGCCGTCGTGGCTGGTGGTCCACCGCGTCACTTTAACGGGACAGCTATACTTAAACGCGCGTTTATATGCACGACGGCGGTATCTCGGGGAAATTATTAGTTCTCCAATCGTGATGCTGCATGCTTGACTATCGTCGTTGATGTACGAGCTTAATGTCCGCTCACAATCGCACAATCTCACATCGATAACGACGAATAAACGAGATAACGCGACTAACAAATGAGATTTGTAGCGAAAATCATCTTCATCCGTGTAAAATCGAATTTCTACGAAGGAATCAAATTGGCAGAACACAATTTCTCTACAAATTTTCTTTCACTGCGATGCAGCAGCGGAATGTTTATCAGTATTCCAGAACAAATACTCTGAAAACGAAACAAAATACAAAAAAGTAACAAAAAACCGTTGCGCAAATAAAACTGAATAAGCGAAAAAAAGGTAAAATAAAATAAAAAAACGTAAAATGCAAGTGAAGATAAGAATAGGGGGCATAATAAATGAGAAAGCGATTTATGACAGACAGAGTGATGAGATGAGAAACCACGGGGAAGTACGAGGAAGGTGCCGATAACGAGCGTATTCTCTCAGCCTTAGACCTTCATTTGGTGAACCGGTCACGATTATGCAGCTGATCGTGTTTATCGATTGAATTGAAACCCGCTGTTTCTCTCGCAACCCGATACTTTGCGCCGTTTCATCGCGCGATTACGGAGGACCACACCGATCGGCTTCCACCTCGCGGCATGCACACCATTATTTTCGCAGCCGGCTTGACCTAACCCAATTGCACCGGGAGAAATTCCGCGATGCGCGCAGGCACCGCGATTGATTTTTAAGTGGAACTTTGCACCCTTACGAAACGCAAGCGTAATTGTCAGTAATTCATCGCTTTCTAAATCAGAACGCAAACGCCGTTAACAAGTTCGATTACCCTTGGGTGATTACACACTGCGTCTCACGATCGCATTGCGTAATATATTCATCATCACCTTTCCGCGAATTCAACACAAGACAAACGGTACTTATGTGCAGGCGCTATATTTCGCGGCAGGATGGCCGTAAGGCATTTCCGTCATAAATATGCAATTAAAAGCAAATACAATAAATCCGATTCCTCCCTCATTATACGCCCGTGACGCCCAGCCAAGTCCGATCAATTACACGCCGAAGTTTTCGTCGCATTCGTCTCGAGGCCCGGCATTGGTGTATTATTATCTCCGCGTAATGAATACGTAATGTTCATATAACTGCGCGCGTATCGAGTGTACCATAAGTCACCTCGAGACTGCCAAGTCGAACGAATCGAGAAAAAGGAGGAGAGACAGGCAATTAACAGTTTATGGCGTTTTCATTAAAAACTAATAGAATGTCTACCGACGAAAACTCATATCTTATCGTGTTCGACTGCCACGCGATAAAAACGATAAAATATAGCAGAGGGGTAAGACAGGTCTTTAAAGTCACAGCTAGCGTAAAATCGTATCGGCGGTAAATCTACCTCTTTCCTTTTTACATATGTATCGCGTGACTCGCGATACATATGTAAAAGCGTGATTCGTGTGTAGTCGCGCTTAATTAATTGCGCGTCGAACATCCGTACGGGACGCGTCGAAATACGAAAGAAAATCGAAAGTGAACGAGAGACTCCTGGCTCGGGGAATATTGACGGGAGAGCATTGACCCTTGATCTCTCTTTTCGATTAATTGCGAGCAAGAGATTTCCCCATTCCTCTAACTTTCTCTAGAACTTGGTGATTTGTGAATATGTTAATGTCGCATAATCATTATTCCCTCACATTAAGTCCTCGCGTGAGAATAATTTACGGTTCATGACTGTAATGACATGTGTTCCCTATCGTATATTGATTGTCGACGGTCTTACAACGATTACGGGTATCGTTACGTCCACGCGACTTACGGATCCTCATCTCGCGCATCAACGTTTCAATGACCCCCGCGCATGGAATTCAAATCCTCCCGCTACCGGACTTAACGAATCAATTAATCCGATGATAAATGCCCCCCATTTATATCGGCCAAGTGCAGCACCGTGGGATATTAATCGCTTCTTATCTGTGCGCGAGAGATATTTAACACTTAAAAAGAAAGGACATCTGTCTAGCGGAAGACAGCGGATGATTGTATTCTATAAAGATTTATGGACCAGGCGGAACGAAGAAATCAATTCTTGTATATCGTATCGCACAGAGATACGACTTTATACTGCGATATTTCGATAGTTCTCTCTACTCGGAACGTATTGGACGATTTCACTCGGATATATTGATATATAATATATTGAATGATCTCGAAGACGAGCGAGATACGAAAGATACAATATATCAATAATAAGAAATAAAACTAACGTAAATCCTTTGAGGAAACAGATTTTCTCTTGCAACGTTATCATTAATCGAGATATTATTAAAGAAAAAAAATTCTTAATAATTTTATTCGCTCATCAATTCCGCACGCAATGATATGCGACCGTCATTTTACGATCGACAATTAGTCTCGTCTTTTAGTTACCTTTCGTGCCCGTCAAGCAACAATAGTCACGTATAACATTCTGAGAGGACGACGATGAGGGTTGTGGTCAATTGCCATCGACCATTGCTTCGAAGGCGTTTAAAGTCTTTAACGGTCGCCACAGCCCATACTAATTTCCTCCTCGTAAAAATTAAGCTGTGAAATGATCGTGAAAAATTGCATGGGTTGGTCCATTAAAGCGAAAGGTAACCGCATAATTTCGTGAATTTAAATGCGGCAGGCTAAGGGGAAAAAATTAAAAAGAATTAACCTGAATCTTTTCATTTTATACTTTTCATTCTATACTCGAGTCTTGTCATTCTTCATTAAAAAAGTTCCAGATCTGTCATCTGATACGTAAATGAAACAGCATTAATAAAACAGACAATCCTCGTTATACAAAAATTATTTTACAAAAATATCGGATGTCATTTCATTAAAGACCAGTTTTTCAACGATACTCTCGTTCGAGAACAAAAATCGACGCGATATAAATTCCACTAAGCGCCCGCGTAATTGCTGATATGAGATGCAATAATACCCGCTACGGGTATAATTTGCATTTCGCCGCAATCACCGTCCAGTTTTGCCACATAACATTAGCATAAGTTATTGCCGATCGTTGTAAGAAACGGTAGTGGGTTACGAACGAGGAAACGCTCGTTAGAAAAGCAGCAATCATATTATGCGCTTTTTAGAAAACCTAATTGATAGGGGTTTCTCCGCGAGACTAATTTCAAATCGAAAAAAAAAAAAAATCAATTGAACAGATGTAAAAGAAATCGAATAAACTTATCCTATTCAATCATATATCTTTGTATTAATTGACTTCTGTTCTTTGTATCTTATTTAAGTATCTCGTATCTCTCGGAAACTTCTGCGCCGATCAATCGACACTTTCAGTGATACATACGTTCCATCCTATCATTCGTAAAAATGCGCCGTGTCTGAACTGCGAGAGTCTGTTACTCTCGAGGGTCGCAGACCTCGCGGCGGAGAGTGCACAAAAAGTCGCAATTACGAGGGATGAAAGACGGAGGAGCAAGTGCCGCGACGAGTGACGACGGGATAAATTTACGATGAGACGCTGCGAAATCGACAAGCACGAATATAAGTCGCTCTCACGAGCAGGAAATGGATTAAGTGTTCGAGAAAGGCTGTCGCGCTTTGTGCGGAAGGAAGAAAAGCGCTCCGAACATCTTGTTCTTAATCGAGCAAGCATCAATGAACTCCTTATTCCGACAAAACCGCGTGAGAAGAATTGATGAAGTCGTAACACTACGTTTTTAGCTTGCGACTACACAATCTCGTAGAAATCGCACATTCCTCTAGAAAACATGTACACTACTGGCTATAACAATAATTTATGCCAATACCCGTAAAGTAAAATAACGAGATACATATGCGAACAATTGAAACCAATTATGTCTAGCGATATCGTATCTAATTGACACATTCATGTGGCAGGTAACGCAAGCAAGCAATCGAGCCTGGAATGTTACAAGACGTGAAAACGTTTAATTATACGACTAGGCAATCGGCGTGTGTACTTTCCTTCGTATCTTTTATCTTCCTGGAGATCATTCGACGTATCGTTGCCTCACGCACCCACGCTCGATGGCTAACCGACCAAGAGCATTGATCGTGATAAATGTACAGATTCCGAGAGAAGCAGGGGTCACAACTGAAAATGAGATAAATTTAATGCGATATGTCGCCTTCTTTTATCCGTAAACCAATAAAGTAGAACGCGCGCAATATTCCGTTATCGATTACAACATCGAGAGTGCAATACGTCCACCGTAAATTCCTGAACGTATGTCTCTGCCAACATTATTAGAGGAATTAATATCCGAGACGTCGAATGCTGCACCTTCTGACAGAAACGGCGAACTTGTCGTTCATAACTTATCGAGTACGAATAATCTCAAAAGCGTAAAATGAGTGTTGTTAGGAAACCAAGCTGATATTTATGCCGTAATGTAATCGTAAGGATTGTGGCTCGATCGCTTTTATAGTACGGAACATTATTAATATTAATGTTTATTAATACGTATTGACATTTATAAAGCGTTCAATTTTTATGGGTAATAATAAATAAAATATAGATCTTAAACTTCTCTCTACTTTTTAGGTGCCTCCCAATTTTATTAAAAAATTTTTATTTTATCGGCAGCAAAATATTCGTGATGTACAACGAAGACGTACGTTAAATAAAGTTTACGACGCTATCAAACTTATAATCTGTAATATGAGACCTTTCTTGCGCTAGGGAAGCGACCTTATTTACTTCTTGCGAGCCCCGTGACGCCAATAAACAGCATCAAACACCGTAAGTTTAGACACAAGACATTTCACAAGAGGCGCTTCTTGTTCCACTAACGAGAGTGACGACGTGGCACCCTCCCTCAATTTTACATCATTCAAGAACGCCGTCGCGACGCCACGCTCCAGTTACCCTCTATTATTATACCATGCAAACCCCTTTTAATAGCCAACTGTCGATGCGACATTAGACCGTGTACATCCTTCCGCACTTTTTATCGCCCGAGTATGAGTTTCTTCTGAATCCGCTCGATTCACGACGTTCCTACACTGGGCTGGTATTTCTAACTTGGTCCATGATACGTCGAGTGAGTCAGTTTCCAGCCGGGCCACACTTGGCCGGGTATCAAATTCGTCGCAGACGCCGCACGACATGCAGTTGCAAAGCATCGCGACGGGAGTGTGCGCTTGATGCACCGACACCCGGACACAAAGTGCGACGACGTACAAGGTGCGCGAACCTCACGTTATATAAATATATCGCGGCTTCCGCGATACCGAAATACCACTGATTTATGGAGCCCGCTGGATCATCAAGTCGCGTACGCGGCATCACGCCCGAGCAACTGGGTTAACGCCCGTCGATCGTTAAAGTTCTTTAGGAGGATCCGTTTGATGAATGATGGGCTCGTCAACAGGACCGTCTTTATGAGCGAAAGGCAGAGTATATGCTGAAAGCACACCGGGATAGCTAATCGCTAATGGTCAGTGCCATTCTCGTCGCGCACGACGACATCGTAATGTAACGAAAGAAAGCTAATAAAATAAAAAAATAGATATTTCTAAAATACATTAAATTTCCGTGTTTTACGAAATCCTCATAGCGTCAGCAACGTCAACGCCGGACGGCTTTTATTCGAATTGAAATCCTGACCTTCCGCCAAACCCTTCTTCCGTTCTCTCTTCGGCAAAAGAAAAAAAAATCGGAATGGTCTTTAATGGGCACCTACGTGATGGTCGGCGCACACAAAATTAAAGAAGCAGCTCGGCGCAACTAAGACCCTCGCATTTCACGACGTTTAATAACGCCAGCATTCGAGCCGGCTCGCACAATTCGCGACTGGCCGAACAAGGTTGCCTCGCACAAGGATAAAAGTGCTTTCCCAAAGTTCGGGCACAGCCGGATGCATTTTCTGCCAGAGTAATCCTTAACACTAAATACACCCTCTTTCTTAGAAAGAGGAAAGCGCATGCTGTGGCCAAACGTGTAGCAAAAAAAAAAAAAGGACAGAGCGTAACAATCGTTTCGCTCGCTACTCTAGAGAAAATGCGAATGCGAATAGTAAATGAAGTGCCTGGTGATACATTATACATGAAAATAACTTGGTGTTTCATCGAATTCCATTGGCGTGCGACACACCTTGTGACAAATGCTAAGGAGCAGAAGTAAAAAAATCGAGGTCGGAGAACGAGTGGCGCAATCAGGTAGTAAAATTATAAATTAGTGGAAAATTATATACCCGGAATTCTTCTTTTACGATCTATTAGAAAGAAACGTTAAAAGGAAAAAAAAGGTCATTTCGAAATACGAAGTTTAGAGCGGATGAACAGGATAGTATTTTCGGATTCTCGTAACGAGCCAGAACAGATAAAACGTCATTCCATAAATAGAACGTAGTGAAAGGTGCAAATTTTGCGATAGATAGGTCTCCGTTGGTAAAATCTAACGTGGAGTTAATTGCACATCAATCAGAAATGCCGTGTCACATCGACGACCGTACGTTCGAATTATCAAAATTCGATTACCTTGTTTTTCACAAAAATTAAATTAAAGTCCCGCGTTCCAGGAAATACATTTACTCCCTTATTATTAAAATATTCAATAAATTGCAGTAATATCGAAACGAATTTAACTGATACAATTTAGTTTTCGAATGTAATTAAAATAAATAAAAAATCTATTTTTTAAATTTCGTATACCCTATAATGATATTCGGCTGTTTAACGAATTGCATTATAATTCAAAACGAAATAATGGATGCATCTTAAAAAGCTTTTAAGGATCTGAGAGATGACCTGAATCTTTCGATACCGGTCCACCTATTTATGCAGACGTGCCATTAGTTATCGCAAAAGGGCTCAAAGTGGTGCATAGAATCGAGATGGCTTTTCATAGGAACCTTTCCTCGGAGTGCCCCGAAATGTTGCCGCATCAAAGAAAGAGGCAAGCGGGCCGAAGCTATCTTTAGTAATCCCGGATTACCAGGCTAAGCGTATTTCTGAGCCCAATATTCAACTGTACAACTACTTCTCCTACTGAGCAAACACAAACGCCAGAACTTTCGGGCTTTAATGCATATGTCAACGAAGACAGTTAAACTATCATCGGTAACAAGCGCAAACAGAGGTTTCATGGTTTCTACGAGTACCTACGAGCGCACGAAGGGACAGATAATATCGGGTGGACTTTGACGAGGGTGGCAGCTGCAGCGGAAAAGGCTACAGCAGAGACTCTGCCAAGAGTTATATCGTTGGCCGATGGCGACGCGCGCTCGAGCAACAAGAGGAGGACGAATGTTCGCTTCTCTCCCTATTGTTTTGTTCGTCTTGTATTCGCGAGAGCGCTCGCACACATTTCCGAGAGTCGCTGGATGGCGTGGCGTCAACGAAAATGCACGCGCCCCAGCGCAAAGCGCCAAATTCGAGACAGATTGATCGAACGTGCCCGCGACGCGCGTGAATAATAAAATAAACAAAACAGAAGTAAAACGGCAAAATGAATCACAGCGACACGTGATACAGGCACGTTGTAGTAAGAGACTCTAAAATTCGCCACCTGCGTATGCCGCTTAGATCGGGAAAGCGAAACCTCGCGCGACACACCGTGTTTAGCACCGCAAAGAAACTATCGTGACCGACATACTTGAGTCATGCGTATCATATGTTACGTACAACCGAGGCGTGGACCGCCCAACTGTCGTGGATTAAAGCGCACGTTGTAGAGACATACGAGAACGCATCTAATTTGATCCCAAGCGAAACTTTGAGAGAAATATTATCAAACCTTGGCACGAGATTAAAAATGTGCAATCGGGTTTCGCAATTCGGAAAATTCGAAAAGCGACGAAGCGAGAAGAATTACGACTTCCATTGTGTTCATCCTGATTTTCCTCTCACGGCGTGTCTTGTTCCGGAAACTTGAAGTGCGGGAGATGACACACCTGCGGCAAATTCCCGGCGACGAGGCGTCGCGACGGGACGGGACGGGACGGGACGGGAGGAGGTAAGAAGAAGACGGATGTTACATTCTCACGGAATGTGGTAGATCCCAATCTGGAGCAGAAGAGAGCCGCGGTTATCGTTTTTAATGGTTTTCTCGAGTCGCACACCGTCACCAGAATCGCCCGGCCACCCTCGTTACGTTTCTGAGTAGCCGGGAAGGAGACCTCACGCAAGATTAACGGCGCCCCCGGCCTGCAAGGTTGAGGGACGTTGCGTCAGCGTTCGTACATGCCCATCATTTTAATGGGACCATCACCGTCGACGTGGGTCCTGTCTCGGGATTACACTTGACTGAGTGGCCTGCCTCGCTCTGACAGGTGTCGGCGAAAATATCAGTCCGCCGCCGACGGGATACGCGCGCTCTTATCGCGCTAAGTCTCTCAATGAAATTGCGTGGAAAAACTACTCGAGTGTTCGGGCAATTAACTCAATCTCGGACAAAACTGTCGTATTAAACGGGAAAGTAAAGCAGCGACCATTGCGTATCGCAAAAACCGTAATTATGTCGAGTAATAATTATAATTAAAATCTTTCAAGATGTCCGCGGTGGCATTGGATTCGCGTTACGAGATACTTTCACGCCGTAACGACTATAATCACGACTTTGATGGAGCGCCAGCGTTATAATTACTCATGTTATGTTACACATTAATGTAAACCTGTTTCAATCGTGCAAGTCTAGCGATACACGAGAATAATTTCAGTAATAAATATCAGCTAAATATATAAATACAATTAAATATTTCTTATTTTGAAAACAAACTATTATGATATCTGTCTGCGCGATGATTAAGCTTTGAAATAACGCGTGCCTAATAAGAGAGAATTAACGTACAAGATCACTCTCGACGGAGGTACCGCGGTGAAAAGCGAGCAAAAGGGAGACGAGAAAAAGAAAGGCATCGAGTCACGACTTCCTTTTCCGTTCGAGCCGCAGGGCCTCGCCTACTCGTACTGACCCCGCGGGGTCAGCTGTCAGATATCGATAGTCCCGCCTTGTACATGCCAGACATGCCCTCTCATGCTAAGCACCGTGTTATTTCTATTTTTGCGTGCCCGGAGAGCGTACGCGCTCACGTCCACCTCGTCGTCGTCGCGAGCGAGAGTGTGCGCGTGCAACACGCGCGTACATTCGCCTCCGTAAAGAAAAACGTCCGGCGCGTCTTTCAGATTGCGTACGGACGCGATGGCGCTGGTCCCATCAGATACTCGCCAGTCAATGAAAACGATCGTCCCTTTATAGTATAGAGTCGGGAGACAGACTGGCGATAGATGAAGATCAACTTGGCACGTGTTAGACCCTTTGTGCGCCAATGCGTACAAAGCGCCGTCGTGATATATTAAACTGTACGAATGTGTACCTTTCGCATTTAACATAAATGCGATATGAATGCTTACGGAATACGAATGCGAGGGCGATAAAATGGCAAAGGTTTCGCGCAGGACTATCACCGCCTCGCGTCGCCAGTCGTCTTCCTCTCGCTTCTGATTTAAGTAGATAACATGGCTGACTGCATGACGCCACACGATAGTCACTGTCGCGCAACCTTCACGTAATCGCGCAATATCCGTTCAAGGGGTCAAATATGAAAACTGTATGTCATAATTGGTATCGATATAGACAAGATTTATATCAATGTTACATGATAGGAATGACTACCGTGGGTCTTGAGAAAACTAACTCGAGGCCGCCATCTAAATCCATGCGATAGTCTGTGCATGTCGTTTGCACGAAGCAAAACTTTCTTGTAAGTTTGTTACAGTAAATTTTTCTCTTCTGATTAATAAATTTGTGAGAAAAAATTACATCCTCTTAATTTTCCTCAAATCATTAAAATCAAACAATATCACAAAGATAACCTTACGCATATACTTTAAGATGTATCTTATCACAGGTTTGTACCCATATTTTATGATGTATCTTATCACGATAAGATTTCTTTTCACAAGAAACTCTAGAAATAATGGACACAAAATAAATTATATTCTATTAGATAAAATCTAAAACTGCTGAAAAACTCGATATAAATGTACATAAATTTAATTTAAAAACATTCCTGTAAAAAAAAGATAAGTGAAAAATATATTAAAAAACCAATTTTTTTGCTTGCAAAATACAATAATTAAAGATCTCAAAATGTAGCACATAAAATATTTATAAAAACATTTTTAACATATATATCTTATAAAATCTTTACAGCTATTTTTTGATAAAGATTATTTATTTTTATGTCGTTTGAATTCAATATTCCTACAAATCAATATCTCAATACAAGTGCAGAGTGAATTAAAAATATGCGTTTTACGGATATACTCGTCATTCAATCGCAATGTCTAGAACTCAGTTGATGAAGAATCTCAATTGGAAATCACGTTGCTGGGCAACGAGCCATCAATTAACCCTAATGGCTACAGAGACGCCGCGCGTCTACTGGCGCTTTTTCAAGCTGCTTATTCTTATGAAACGGAAAATCACGCCGCACGATCGTAGCTTCACAGATACGGGACACGAAGCCGAGATTCAGACGCACAAATTCAATCTCTTCGGATCGATAGCAAAACAAATATAGCAGCTGTTCTTATTTGCAGAAGGTACTATGATACTTCAAGTGTAGAAACTAACTCCTCGAAATCATCTCGTGGCACGAAAAAATTCAGTAGCGACTATCAAATAGACTTTCACATTACGTGTTGGTGCATCTTCTCGTGTGAATTATGTTAGTTTAATTTTATACGAGGAGATTTTGAACAACACACGTGGCGTCGCCGCGGATAATCTTTCATTTTACCTCGTGACTAGTTCGCGCAAGAGTAATATCGCCGCAACGAGCTCGAGCTCAGCTTGACACACACCGGATCGACCGCTTCTTGCTCGGCCACTTCAGGATTCGCGTTTTCGAAACGAGAGAAAAATTGACTGATTGTCTCTTGTAATTCCCTCGCATATACATCCCTTTCGCGGACGTCCGACCGTCGCTCGGGCCCGACCACCTGCGCAGATTGGACATCCTGTGTAGGTACCCGTGTAGCTCGTAATTTACCGTCAGATTCCTACTACAGTGGTTCTCAGCATGCGCGGGTCACGCACGTGCGCGGTTTACGTGCTATTTGCATTTTACGATTCGATTGTTAATGGCACGAGCCGGGAGTGCAGCAGTCGCGTGTAATGTACGCGATGTGCGCGCGTGCGTAAAACTTTTTATGAAGTCAAAAATAAGTCATCCTTACGAACGTAACGATGTATAAAATCTCTTTTATATAATAAGAAACGTTTCGCTCGAACGGAGAAGAAGAATATATATTTCGTTGCGTAAAATGGCAAATGGCACGGGTCTCGCAAAGAGATTCCTAAGGTAGACGCGCCTGTAAAATTGTCGCAACAGTCTGTTCTCTCAAAGGGGCGCGCACGTAGAACGCGTTTTATGAATAAACCGTAATGAATGGAGAGCCCTACGAGAGTAGTCTGGTCATACGAGTATCGTCCTCGAATACACTGAACGGTCATTCCCGCGTCTTGACCTCTGCCCGTTATTCGCATGATTTAGGATACATCAATAAAACACCGTAAACCTCACCGACGACTATTGAAAAACGTATCGCAAATGATGGATGGTTTCTTTTCCATTGATCAACCACTTCTACGAGAACTTTCTTTTTCCGTCTCTTGTATAAATTCTTCGAACTTGAACGGCGGCTATTGCCCTCCCTCCCTTCTTTTGTACTACGTTGCCGAGTATATATTTCGAGGCAGCGAAGCCCGTAGAATTCTTCTCATATAATTTCAGAAACCGCTTAGCAATCTTGGCGTACACCGTTCAATGAGAAATGTAACTTGACTCTAAGAGCCCATTAAAGTCGCATTACAGCCGCATTATGATCGCGACGGAAAATATGTTTAAACCCGCGTACAATATTTCACTTATACCTTCCGTCATATTTTGCGCTTTCGGCGTGCATCCCATTAGTAAAGACACGCCGCATTATGGAGACGGTTTTTACTCGGGTATGCACTCTCGGGGTAAATTTTACCATGTTACGGGAAAATTCGCATCTATCGCGTGGGAAGAAACACTTCACTTCATACCCGAAAAACACTCTTAAAATATATCATTACCGACAGCGATTCATAAAATTTCCCGAAGCGTCGAGTAAAGAAGGTGCGCGGGCACCTATGGCAGAAGTTCTAGACGTGAATCTGCATACAATGAAGAGGGATGAGTATTCGCGCGAGTATTCGTGCGCCGCCATCCCGCCGAGAATACGCGAAAGCAGTAATGTATAGGAGGACGATAAATTTCGTGAGCCTCTTAAAACCGTACAAGCCGTTCATTTCAGCCCGCGATCGTTTGACGCTGGAAACAGGAGGCGGCGCGCCCGACAGCTTCGTTCGGGGTGCATTCATAATTCAGGGGGAACGTCTGGCGTAATTCGAGTGTCATATCTTACGAGAACCGAAGACAGCGGAACTTTCGTTCCGCAAACCCGCCGTTTAGGAGCGGGACGAGCTCCTCGGGGCAAGTTAAATTGGGATCTCTGCTAACACAGTAATCACTTTAAAAGTTACCAGTTACATTGACGTTATTTAAACTTATCTTCGATTCGGCAAAATAAATTCCCTTCTATCTATATCGCGTGCATGCGAGGTCAACTTACATTTAATTCGTCGAGTTGAAATTCTCTGGTTAAATAATTAATAGTCACTTAAAATTAACTTTGGCCTGTCAAACGAAAAAACAAGAGAAAGACTGTAACGATCTATTATAAATAGCGTCAGTTATTATTATACTTATAGCGTAGGTTAATAATAAAAAAATAAATAATTTAGAGATACTTTATATTTCATGTTAAAATATATCAATTTTCAAATTAAATTTCCTCCGGACAAATCAAACAAAAAATTTTATTCTACGTTCTCGATTTATTTTTCATGTATGAATGATATGAATTATGTTCGCGATTACTGGATGATGAAGTAGTTTCAGAAATGTCTCGCAATATAATGCAGATTGTATGATGTAGACTTATCTGACGCGGGTGCTCGACGACAATGAGTCGTTTTACCAGACGCGAGAACTGCAGATGAAAACTGCAAACGGTAAAAGTTTCATACCGGCGACTCACGTAATGTCGCGTGCATCGCAATCCTAAGCTCCGCGCAAGTACATCGGCGCGCCATCGGGCGCATACGAACACGCCGAACGTATCCTCGAGTTGAAGGAGGAAGTCATAGCTTCGTTTCGCCGTGTCATCCAGACCGATACGCTTCTTCAGCTTACGTCATTCGTCATTGGCGAACTTTCGTAAAGGCGGTCGATGTGCGGTTTTCGCATTCTAAACGCCCCGTCAGTGTTCTCTAGAAAACGAACTTCCGCTTCGCTTCGACGTCTGCATATTTATCGGCCATATTAACACATGACTGCATCTATCCGATTCAAGTACCGTCATAGAAAAGGGAAAAGGAGACTGACGAAACTTCCGGTATATCGTCTGAGTCTCGTTTCTTTCTCTCTTTTTTTTTTTTTAAACTTTCGAGATATTTCATTAACAAACATTCACGTAAATCTAAACTACAAGAAATTCTGTTTCTACTCTCGGTTTTCCACGGCCATAACTCGAGGTAATTAACGCACGTATCACTGTTCTACTCTCGGGTATTCAACCGCCACCGATTTTTGGGGACAAGCCGTGCGCGTGTCATCAAATTGCGATGATTAAATAACTGACCCGGTAATTATCCGGTAGCGACGACGGCTCGCGTTAGGTGTTTGACAAGCCGCAACGACCGCTCAATCCAATCCGCCGTTGGATTAGCTCTAATTTGACTGTGCGATCGAGCGATTGCGACCGACCGCCGCGTTGGAGCTAATTAGATCGTTATCGGGCGGTTTATATCGACTCCTCAATTAGAATCCTCTCGTTTCCTGCTAATTGTCAAGCCGGCCCCTCGGAACCGTTGCCGCTGCCGCTGATCGGCGATCCTTAATCGGGAACGAGGCAAATGCTAATGGACTCGCGGAAGTCCATCCGTTTCGGACGGCCGTCCGCCTTCTCCGTTTCTTTATTGGTCTTTTGCACCCGTGTTAACGCGAAACCGACCGGCCAGACGACTGGTACACGTGCTCGCGAGCCTCGAAACGATCGTCTCTCGTGTTTTCCCTCCTCCCTGTGGCCTTTCAACACCGTCCAATTAAAAAAATCTCGTTTATCTTTTTATCCCCTCGCAATATTAATTTCGCTCTTCTTCGACGCGTTTGCCTCATGAATTTCTACCGTCACCACCGTTACTTCTTACGCCATTAGTACACCTTTGTTCGACCTGATTCGTTTTCGTCGTAACGAAATGGACGTTGAACCGCCCGACAGATTCATTAACGCTCCCGTTAAAAATTTTCAAGCGTTACGTCGATCATCTTGGCTTAAGACGCTGAGGTTTTGCGGGAAAAATAGTAGACAAATCAAACAATGAATATCGATTGCTCGAAGGGCTCTTAAAAAAAAAAAAATACAGATTACAAAGTAGACGAGCTGTACCGCAACAACGTAATTGTGGTAATAACGTCTTAAATATCGTGCCTGCATTCTTGTTCTTCTTCAATGCCGGGCTCGCTTTGAAGACGGAACGCCGTAGTTTCATTACTTAAGCTGTCATTTCACGCGAACGCGGTGATTGTCTCTTCCGCGATTAGCCGCGGCCTTTTCCACAAATTGCTCGTCTCAGAGGAACTTATCGCCGCAAACGAAACGATAAAAGTCTGCAGTAGCACCGCAATACACGATCGTCGGGCGGTGCGCGTTGACGAGACGTCCAGATCGGTTCCGATGATAGAGCGTCGTTAAGATGATTCCTCCCTCTTTTCTAGAGAAAATTTCTTTATCGTTTATGGGAGTGAAACATTTTGAAAAAATAAATAAATAAAAGTACGAAATGTCATGGTGCACGTGATCAGTTGCAGGTTTTTTTTTTGCCTGACGCAAGGCACAACGCTATGCAGATGAGCGACGACTACGCGCGCGGTGACCGGTTAATTTATAGCGACGCGTTCACCATAAAATTATTCACTTGTTGCCGTATAATAGTGTCTGCATACACGTCACGTTGTCATGCACGCCTCTCGCATTCTTTTTTCGTTTTCATTTCTACTGCCGACGATTTCGCGGACGAGCCGAGATGCGAATTCGAGAACGTCTCTTCCGTGCAAACCTCTGCGTGTGTCGATCAGGTGTGAAAAGAACTCGTACACACACGAGAGATGTCACGCAACAATTACGTAAGCTGCTAAAAAAAAATATTTGCGTCATAATAATGTAAATTGTGACCTCAAAAATTTTTATGTGAATCGGAAGGATAGTGATTTTGACGCTCAAAATATTTGAAACAATCGGTGCATCGAATAATCTTCTATATTGCTCAACGAGAATAATAAAATAAATCTTTCGCAATATATATTCGCAGAAAAACGCGGTTATTCCTAAGTAATCAAATGGAAGATGTAACATAATAGCGGCATAATTACGCACATCGAGTTAGTAAAGACAATTAATCACACTCGCCAAGAAGGGAAAGAATTATTGCTCGCGGTAATTTTTTCGCCAAGAAAGTGGATCAAGGAGTACTCGCGCGTTCGCGTAACGTTCGACTTGACAGGTTAATGCACGCGAGATACGAGCGAAGAATGTAGTTTACTTCAAAATGATAGATGCTTGAATGGAATATAGTGCTAATATTTGCATACTCGTGCTATTCCATCCTCGTAATTTCTGGAATTGGAAACGTAATTTTTTTGCGTTGGAGCAATAGTGAGTGTCTTCGAGGTACTGATGACGAACGAACATTGATTTCCTTTTAATTAAATCCTATTAAATTCCTTGCCTAATTAAAAATTGTAATTTAGCCACAAAAAAGAAATGCTAGTATAAATATACGTTTAGAGAGACAGTGTTATCAAAATCTTATCTTCTGTCTGATAACAATTAAGATTGCCATGCATGTAGACAGAATGTTAATTTTTGATATTCACTGATCCTAAAAACCCTAAAAAATGTACGAAGAGTTAGGATTATCTAATCTTGACGTCAAACAATGGTAAAATCAGCGGCGAAAGTTTACCAGCTGCGTGGCATAATTTAAAATAGTGACGTTGCTAAATAAGGACAATAGCCGCGCGTCGTGATACTAAATAAAATAGTATCGGGAATAACGTGTCGACAAACGCCGTTCGCACCAAATGCAAACGAGAGTCACGAATCACTCGACGCCCGTTTCAATTGTCCACGATTGTTTGCATGGTTTTTCGGTGTATCGACCGATAACAGCCGCCGATATCGTCGACTTCGAAATTTTTATGTGTATCTAAATTACATAAGCACTGTCGACGTTATATCTAAACTCGCAAACACAACGTGGTTGTGCGTTACACCGGATCATCGTCCTCACCTGATTAAAAAGCTCGCTCAATTAACCTCGAACCTATTCTGATCAAACGACGATCAATGGAACCATCGATTGGAACCGATCGCCTCGATAGATCTTCCTCGGGGTCGTTAACATGGGCATGCAGGAAGCAAAACGCGATTCACACCTTGCCGAATGACGGTAACGATTTGTTACAGTCAATTAATGGTACTATTAATTATACCAAAGTACCATTAATCTCCTCCTGTTCGCAGTAGTTCGCCATTGTTACGTAGCGAGTAAATCAAAAAGGTGAATCACGCGGTCAAGTGTCAATAATAGTGTAAATAGAATGGTATGTGCATAACACCAAGCTATTATGCAAATCATTCGTGACGATTGAAAAAGGATGGAAGTCGAATTTCGCAATTCGATGGGTCAGGAGGAGTATCGGTGTTACATAGACAAACCGATGTGGCAACGTATTACGAGGCATCGTTTTTCAGTTACGTCACAGCGATTAGACTTCTTACTCATCTCACAGCGACGTAATAAACAACATAAAACGTAGAAGGTCGGATGGCAAAGCGATAAAGGAGATTGTCGACGGCCACATTGTTCCAAGTTTTACAATCAATGATCTCTCCGGTCCGACCGGCCGGCGCCCACGCCGATTTTATCCAACGCACGACGCTCTTCTTCTTTTTTCCACACTACCGATATCCTTGGAACTCACGCGCGAACTTGTCGTGGTGTCAGGTATATAATGGCTGAAAACGCCCACGATTTTGCCCTACACTTACAGTATCCTCTCGGGACACGTATGTGCGAACTGCTTTGCATTTTACTACGTTCAAACTTAGTTCTCGAACTACGTGAATCCTCGAGAAAGGAGGACGGTTCTTGTTTAGCTTCGACAAAAGTCGAGAATAATCGTGCGTACCGCGCTAGAGTACATTTTTCAGAGAGAGAAGACAAGATTATCAGTTTGCAATTCTAAACTCTTAGTTTATCATCTTTTGAAATGGCTCGATTGATGTGTATAACACTTTTGCTAAGTATCGATTACCATATCAAGGCTGTACATAATTTCTAAGTAAACACAGGTATGACACTGAAGTATGACAAGATGAGAAGCATGCAAATCTCTCTGAAGCGCGCATCCGGGTTTCCCGGAATTTAGATTTTTCCATGTAGCCTTCATGGTGCACGGTTAACTTTTGCCAATGGGAAAAGACGAGTCACGAATGGAGTTCGAGGATAACGGAATTGCGGAATTCGTCGGTAGCACGATCATGGCGATGCTCCGTTGAGCTACCCGGACATTCCAGTTTAAATTATAGTTCACGTTCTATCTTGATAAGATAGAAAACTGACGCCTAACTCACGCTTTGTATTGACTTGATAACGTTAACGTCGCGGAGGCTAATAAATTTCTCCTTTTACGTATGTTACAAAAAAATAAGACTTCGTGAAAAGTTTCCATGAAAATATATGAATAATTCTATAATAAATTCTATAATAAATTATTTTATAATAAATTCCGTAACTTTCTAAAATAAGCGTTGCCTTAAATCCAAGACGAGTTTGGAGACGTCTGTTAGGTCTTTTCAAAGATTCTTAACCTGAGCATCCTCGGTAACTCAGCTTCGGCAATTTTTCTGCCAAATACGGACAAGCCTGATGTGGGCGAGCTCGTCATCGCCGAGCGAGCGAGACCTAGGACGAAAAAGAGAGATTCAATTGCGCGTACAGTTAGCGCACGTGGGCGATAATAACACGAAGAAATGCCGACGCCCCTTCAGATCCCTTTTGCCATAATCTCCCTTCGCGTGCATCGGGCCGTGCCCATTCGACCTCCGACGAGCCTCCTCCTCGTTCACTTACAAGCCACGAAGGGCAACACCTTTTTTTTCCGCGCGAATTCCATTGTCGCGAAGAAAAATGGAGGTCTGAAATGGGGTCAACCGCTCGCACATTGGCGACCAGGAATACGATTAGCCGATAGGTAACGTCGGTCGCGTGTTTCATAATAATCAGGATCGTTTGTCTTGCGAGGGCACGTGAGAAATTACAACGGTGAGGCTTTTCTCGCGCGCGCGCGCTTGGTGACATCATGATTAGAAAGTAAAATCGAATGTGCGGAGATTTATTATCCGTCATTTAATCGATTGCATCGACCTGTCAATGAAGTAAATTAAATGACAAACAAATAATATTTATAATAGAGCTATTCATCTTTTTATCTATATTCAATCTACACAATAATTATCAAGCGTGTTATATATAATTATTTATTAATACGGATTTATCTTGTTATATTAATTTTCAAAATCTGGTATTTGGGCAGCAATAAAGCAATTACAAAGATTCTCGCGGGAAGCAAATGTCATTTTCGTTGATCGTTGATCATCATTATTACACCTCCTCGGTTTCTTGAATCATCTTTTCTCCGCCTCTCACGTTCATTCATGCGATTTCATTTATGCCACTTAACTCGCGCGTCATCACGTTCACCTGTCTCGTTTATTAAGCCGCTCGGTTTCGCGCGCGCGCGCGATCGTATATAATTTATCATCTATATTGTATTCCTTTGTCGCGCTTTTTTATTTTTACACTTAATCGTGTCTCGTCTCAGACAAAAATCCGATAACACGGCGAAAGCATAGCGGTAGATTCGAGCACACCAATGTACCTGGGACACTTAACGACGTTAGAAATTCTACAACTCGATGAAGCAGAAAGGGAGCCACTAAGTGCCGGCAAATGCGAAATTAATTAGATCTACTTTCTAAGCGCAAGGAAGACCCCGGAGACTGCTAAGAGCAATTTGAGCAAAAGCCTGATATCGGAAATCAGAAACGGAATTTGCGGAACGACCCATCGAGCAGCGTGAATAGGATCCCACGGTGAATTAACTGGACTCGTTATCGAGCAATTAGCGAGCGGCCCGTTTCATGCTCCGTGCGTTTCTAGATTCTCATTTGATTATCACGTTAAACTACTGAGCGGAACAGTGAAGACAATTTTGCCATCTCCAATATCTATATACTTTTCCCGACACATAGTAAAACATTTCTCTGAAGTGTGCATATTAAAGTTATTAAAGCATAAACCATTTCGAAACAAAAGAAAAAACACCAATTAGCAAATTCTTACGCCTCGTGATAACGGAATAAAAAAAACTCTGCTACATCTCGAATGACTTCGAGTAAAAATGAAATATTAAATACGGAAATTCGTGCTGCATATATTGCGTAAGCGCAATATGATCGCTTGAATCGGAAGCGGATCGGCCTAACGTCACGTCGCGCTCAACTTCTAGACAATCTGGCGCGGTCTTGAAAGCCGACGTGCCCTCGGGATCGACGTTAAAGAGCCTCGGGATGTCAGACACGAGAATCCGCCGACGAAAAATGCGGCAACTATTCTGCAACCGTGCCAGTTTCCACGTAACCTTTCGCCGTCTCTCAAAACCCTTGAACCTCGGGAAGCCCGAGGGCGGTGGTCGGATACGCGCAAGAGAAGCATCCATCCGTCCTGAAGTATCGCTCACATCGTGACGGTTTCATTAACTTTAACCATAGTTTAAATATTCAACGCCGACACTTTGTTAATTCTCAAGGAATTCAAATAAGAGAGGCAAAAATTGCGAGTTGCACGATTCCTCGAATTATAGTAAATTAATTGACGTAAGAGGCAAAGGTCCGTGACGATCGGGCATCGGGCTCCATGTGAACGGCACCTGAGGACGGGCTTAAGCATGAAACAACTCGACGTTATCGGACGTTTAATCTCCGCTCGCGGTCTTTTTACGCCGCCCCGCGGAACGCGCGGCCGCCGCGGAAATTGGAGGCGGACGAAGACGCCGAGGAGAAGAAGACTGGACCGCGTGTAGTGACGAGTGGAGAATGGAGCAGCAGTATGCAGCACGCGCGCTGGAAATGCAGTTAGCCGAGGATCGGCTAGGATATCCGATCGTTATCGCGGTTTATTACGGGATGTTTGGATTATCGCGGACGTGGCACGCCGCTGCACGGTTCTTCATTCTCTTTGTGTCTTACGTGAGATGGGTTAACGAGGGTGTCATCGTCGTAAATGCAGGCGCGAAGTAACGGCGCGAGACGTTGGTTAAACTTCCAACTTGCGTCTCTACGCAAATCAAGTTCCCCCTTTTCATTTTATTAGTCATGCTTTAGAAAGGGGACACTTAAAAAAACGATTCGTTTAAGTCTATTTTTTGTTACCTTGACGACACTCCTGCAACGTTAAAATAGGCATTGGGTACATCCGCGCGCATTTATGAAAATTTCACGATTTATGTTACACTAAAACATGACGCTACCTACGAGAATTTTGCAGCGAAGACGCGCAAACGTGAGACACTAAATCGTTAGCATTCAGATCAAGACGCTGGATCGGATTACGAGCGCGTTTTTACGATCGTCGTGCACCTCGAGGTTAAATTCGCGCTATGCGTTCGTCGTCCAGGCGCGTTTAACATGCCGCGCGATCGTGATCCCCGTGATCTTTCCTTTTTTTCTTCACTTGGAGCCGGGCGGCTTCTCACCTCGCGACAGAATCGCGAAGATTAACGAGCGCGACGATCACCAAGAGAGGTCCGCCACGGCAACCGGGCGATGCGCCACGCATCGTGATAGATCACCACGTTTAACAATGCGGATAAATATCGTAATGCGCGCGAACGCGATTACGTAACGATCGATGACACGAACCGATAGCTCAACGTGTTCATCCACGAACGGACGTGCGTTTTTTACTCGCAGGTGACGGGTATGCGTGTTAACCGCGCTTTGTTCAATTGATCGCGACGATCGGCCAACAATACGCTCGCGTAAGAACATCGATTACAATCCTAATAGTATTATTTACGATAACATTACAGTTGCATAATGTGAATACAATCAATCCGTAATAATTTCTATTCGCAAATTATCTGTAAATCAATCATTTGAACGGCGAAATTCATTTTCATTCAATTAAAGTGTCATTAGTCTTTTTTTTTTTTTGCTATACCCTTACACTTTTTGTGAATTATAAAAAACTTTCCTAAAGATTATGGATTCGATAATAAAATTATACATTTATATAAGTTATGTATCACCTTTTAAAAGCGTTTTCTAATTTTCTCCGCAAATTAACTATTCGACGGAGAATAATTTAACGGGAATAAATTTATCATAAGTTTTCTTTTAGAGAACGGAATAATTAGATATAGTCATAAGGTAAGCCATAAATACAGTAACATTCTGTCGCGAGCGCCAACGGTGCAAAAGTCTGCGAAGGGTTGCGGTTGACTCACAAGTCCGGCGCAGGAGCGCATCTTTATGCAGCCCGTATAAGACAATGAGGCCATTGTCGCTCGCGTCCAAGGTACGAAGTTGACCGGAAACTTATTGTTCCCGTCTCGTATTTCAAACGATCGGCCCGTCTGGCGGGATTCCGACGCCGCTAATATTAACACCATGTTACTAGCCGACCGAAGAAGAGATCGAGTCGGCCACTTTTCAAGTGAAGTACCTACTCTCGAGGATGCACGCGTACCTTCCAGTACGCGGAGAGGAGGGTATTTATAACCGAAGCTGCACGAGTGGTCCTTTCTGAAATTCTTCCTCCCGGGGCCTCTCAAAAATTCTCGCCGCTCTTCACAATACAAGAGATTCACCCTGCTTACGATGAAAATTAGAACTTTAAGGAATTATGAGATTATTAAAATTCACGGCAAAACGACGTGAAAGAAGGACTATGTTTCGTAGCGGATTCTACGAGCAAGGCACGAAAGACAAGCACAGCCCTCGGCCGAGTGCGGGTAAGCGAACGCGGAGGCGAGTGCGGCAGTTCAACATAAATCTTCCGGGTCATACCGATTAATTACTGCAGGAAGCAGGGCCCTGTAATTAGATACCCCTTGATACGATGCACGGCCATCTCGCACGGACAGTCACCGACCTGGCTCGTCTCTGCCGAGCAGAAGACGCTACGTCAGAAGATCTACGAGCGAAAGACGATCGGGCCCGTTCCGTTACAGCGGATTATCGATCGCCATGTACCCAATCAATTAATGTTGCTTTAACCTTCCACTAAGAGCATTTCAGTCCCATTTTTATCCCACGTAATCCTTGTTTACGGCCCTCCCGTATCTCGCCACGATCTCTTACTTTCGTACGGGCCATAATAATTAAGCCTCTCCCTTCCTGCGGCAATTACTTTCGTCGATTACTTAGCGGTGGCCACTCAGCGATAATTTCTGGACATGCGAATCGTATGCCTCGCTACGCAAACTTCCGAAAGAACCTTTCACGGTGCAACCTCGTTTCATCGATCATTCGATTTCATTCTGAACTTTTCGGTTTCCAATTACAATGTCGCTAGGAGATTTACGAGAGAAAATACAGTTCAACGATGATTCGAATTAAATCCGTAAGCAAAATTGATTTCGCTGAATCTTAAATTCACATCCGACAATAACTCTACTACATCGATAAATAGCGTATATGCTTACATTTAAAAAATGTAGCAAAAAAAAATAAATTGTTAAATTTTATGTTTTAAACAACAATATCATTTTCGTGTCAAAAAATTTTGTCTTAAAATAATTTTTTCTTCGAACTTTAGAGATTATATTCAAATTACAAAATACGAGGTGTGAACAATAGCGTGATATTGTATTTAATTGGCTTAGTGAATCAATGTTAAGATTAATAAGTTGCGCGCGTAATAACCGATTAATTAGTCCGAAGTTGAGACCGGTTACTCATTGCTGTATCTCTGCGGCTCTAAAATGTTCACGCTTAACAGAACTATCTGCAATTAGACGGGCGTACAAATGAAACGTACCGGAGTGGGAGAGCCAATTACCTCGCGTTCGTGCGAATGTATATTCCTGCCGGGCATCGTCGTTCGATCGCATAAATACGCGTAAAAGTCTTGCCGCGCGGATAATAGAGAGCGCGAGAACGTTTTCCGAGCAAATGCGCATGAGTATGCCGATGGCATACTCGTATCGGTTAAGTTGAAACGTGATACACACGTGAGAAAGTAACAGCTGGGAGTGCATCGCGTGGGCGAGTATCATATATATGCAAGTATGTAACGGATTTATCCTTTCGCGCAAATTCACGGAAATCGCCATCAATCCCGATGCGGATCGATCGGTCTCGAGTCCGCGCATCCAGGTCCGCCGAGTTTCACCTGTAAACCAATACCTGTAACCCCCGGGCGCGCTCATAAACTTTTCACCGTAATCTCGGAGGTGGATCCGTAATATTAAGCTGACTCCGTCCGCCGTCCGTTGGAATTAAGGTAGATTTATCGACGGTGCGCGACGGCACCCGATTCGGCTACTTTAAAACCCGCACACACGTAGCTACTAATCCGCCGAGAGTTAATGCGCGGCCTCCGTGCACGCCTGCTTCAATACCGCGTGAAAAATGATACCGATGGAACCTGACGTCGGATGGAATATTGGATCGACAACCGCGGAAAATCTTGTGAAGAAATCTTTATAAACCTGAAGAACTAATCATCAGTAAATGGAGATGTGAAAAATTACACACATTTATTTAAATACGACGAAGCCAGCTTCTAAAGATAAATGAGCGAGGCAAATCAATGTAAGAGGGAGAGATTAGTAATTCTTGTAGTAGCGACACAAGTTGGAAACCTAAGACGAGATTAGTTAACTGTCAAACAGCTTTGACGCGTAAAGCCGAACGACACTCGCGCGATGCGCTCTTCTGCGTTCAGTCGAAATCTACATCTGCACTTAATTTCTCTGCCGCTTTGACTCGCAGATGAGAACTCGTGGAAGAGATTTCCTCGCAAACACTTTTCGACATCATCGAAAGTAATTCCACGTGATATCTGTATGATATTTGAAACGCTCTAACCAAATATGCCAAGCGCTCGTAAATCACGAAAAGGCAAAGTTACCGATATATATATATATATATATATATAATAAAGTTATGCGACTCCGTTGGAGAATGGACACTCAACAACTTCCTTCTTCGGATCTTAATCTCTCATCTTGTTGACCCTCAGCCGGACGATCGCCGACCGTGCTACACGCGCAACTCCGATTTATTCCGATCCATTCACTAAGAGAACCGTCGATCGGAGGCTGTTTCTTCGCCGGTTCTTCCGTTCTGCTCCTCCTCCTCCTCCTCCTTCTCCTTCTCGTTTTCTCTCTACCTTCAATCCTCGCGAATCTTATCTGCAGTCAACGCAAGAACTGGTTCCGCTCCCGACACGACGATTGACTTTTAAATCCGTATCCTGCACGTGTCGGCATTATCGATTTCGGAGACAAGTCCAGCCAATCGGACGGAATTGCGAAACGTAATCGTGACACTTTTGTAATTCCCCGGAGCTATCTGTTACATACCTTCGTTCCTCTTCATCTCTCCTCGTTCGTATTCTCTCTCTTCGCCCGAAGCTGCGCGCGACGGTGTGTATACTTAAGTCATCCTATAAAACGCCTCGCAGACCAAATATCATATCATTTTACTCGATATCATCCCGTAACCGCAATATAGAATGATTTGCGGGACATTAATAACTGGATGCTACCATATTATACGTGTCGGATTTTTTTACGGAATCTACTTCTTTCATTTCTTCTCGCCGGACTCTCGCGATTCTTCAACGCGACAAGCCGATCGACTTTTGAAGTCGCGAAGTTTTCTGTAGAGGCCGATCGAAGTCGGGAGATCGAGCAATTCGCCTTCGGAATCTCCCGACCCCTCTCGCGAGGTAAAACGCAAACGCGCGGGTCGTCATTAATTTCCACTTTTTTTTTTTTTACCGGACGGCCGGCTGGCGTTACACGTGCGCGGCTGTGTATCCCATCGCAACGCATCGCATTGCCGCTGCATCATGCGCGTCTGGCCGCGCATTCCGCGCCGGGCACGAGAGCAAAAAGAGCGAAATGCTCCCGCGCTCAGCTTCCTCTCCTCGTTGCATGCGTTGCACGCGCATCCCGATCAACGACGGGGGAAACTTTACGACATTCCGCGGCCGCTCGTGCCGCGGAGATGAATTCAACCGCGGCTGCACTATAAAGCGCTGTGCTAATCAAGCGAACGGTCAACCCGATTTCATGTTATCGCTCGCGCATAATTAGATCACCTATGTGCGACCGTAAAAATTCGTTTAACACTTTATTATACGATTCCAAATCCACAGGCGCGCATAAAATGTGCAAGTCGTCTCGAAAGTAGATATGCGCCAATGAATTCTACATAAGAGTCAGGAATGTTAAATGCAACTTTTTTTGTCACTCTATTCTGACGCGCCACTCAGGTATTCGCCTCTCCAATTCGTCTGTGGGAGATCATTACATATATATATATAAAATACATTTTACTTTTAAAGAAACTCAATAGATGCCTGTGCGCTCTCGTTTTATTGTTTCCTCCAAATTGACAAATTGAAAATATATTTTCAAGGCATTGCTAAGGCACATACCGCCTGCTTAACGTGTCGACAGCGCGTATGCCACTGGCAACGGAGGAACAAACCGGTCGGCCTTATAACGTTAATTAATACGCGCCGCACAACTACAGAACCGGCATGACTCGGACCGATCGTTATCCAGCGCGCGAGACGCGGCAAGTGGGTATCGTTAATCAATATTCCCAGGAACCTTCGTAGTTGGGCCTGAACCGCCGTTTCGTATGTTACATGCCGTCGGAAAGAAATTATTCAACCGGCGACGTTACCGTAACATAAACGCGATAACGAGAAATGCCATTTGTAAAAAATATTCGCGGTAGGAGACAGGCACTATCGTTACATTAGTCTAATCTATCTCTTTGAATAACCGCGAGCGTAATGTCTATCGTACATTTGTCACGTCAATAATTAACGTATGAATTAATAGCAGATTATTCAAATGACGGGACACATCTGCGGGGAAAATTGCATTTGATCCTGTTACCGCGACGCCTGGAATGCAAGATCAGCCAGGGTTAATAATATCAAACTGATAAAGCCGGTACGACGTTTATGAAATGAATAGAAATCGCGGAACTTGATAGAAACCTGTACTTAACGGTGCGGGGAGGAGAAGAACTCGCTCTCATTGACAGAGCCATTTAGCTGCCGCCGCATCTCCGCAGTTTCGCCAGCGGCGAAATCTGGTTCGGAACAGGTTAAACGCAAAGTGCAGCACTGACCCAGACGCACTGGTGATTTACGACGGCCTTATCGCGGAAACCACCGAAATTATACCGGAGTTACGTACGACGTACGTCCATGTCGCTACGAGGATCAAGTCAATGAAGACGTTCGGGGACACGATAAATTTCGATAAAAACACTGCCCTGCCCTCGCGGAAAGCACAATTAATTACGACCGCGCCGTACTTTCTCTCTGTCGCTCGAACGAATTTACGACGCGTGTGTACAGAACGCGATTGATTCACTTAAGTAATTAGATGAGATATCGATCTTATCTATCGATAGAAACGAGAGCATCGGACGTCGGGCTTATCCCGATACTTCATCACTCAACTTGACTTTCGATCCGCGTGACAATTAGAAATCGCGCGGTCTGATTCCGATAACCGTTATAGCTAATTTCCGTGTAATCTCCTCGCTCAGGGGGATCTCACAATTATACAATATATACAGTAACGCGATAAAGATCTCGATCGTCGATGGAGGAACGCCCACCGATAATCGCATGCAAATCGGTCTTAGCACTTAACTGAACGCGTGCCCGCGAGAATCACGTGACCTGGACACACAAACACGCGTATTTTTTCTACAACGAAAACCATAAAAATAAAAATCAATATAAAAAAACGGTTTTGTATTAATTCGTCCGTTAAAAGTAATACTGTTATTACTTCACTGTAAAAGCGTTGGAAGCATCGGCGCAAAAGTTTCTTAATAAAAATGACGACACGGGGAGATCGGAAGATATAAATCTAGTAGTCTCTGTAGGGAGTTTCCAACTTCTTTGAACTCCGAAAGAAAAAGGCGGAGATGAAGAAAGTCTAACGTAAGATGATATCGCTCGAAGATACCACGTATCAGAGATCGAGACTGCCTGATGGACATTGGATACACGGTATCTGCCGTCTCCCATCTGCCTCGTGAAACAGCAATCCTATAGTAGCGTGCGATTTGCATTCTGAATTCATCTATGTTTTACTACGTCAATAAAATATATGCTAATAAAGCACATCCGCGAACAAATGCATATTTACGGAAATTAAACTCGAGTTATCTGTCTCTCGAGAGAAAGAGACAAATGTATTTTTCAGATATTCCTGTCAAGAAGGGTAGTGATACGTTTCTCTAATAATTCATATCTTCTTGGAAGAATCTATATGCGACATAATGGCACTTAACGGATTAATAATTCCGAGCCATCTTTAAGAACCGAACGTCTTGATCCTTTCTCTCTGAGAAACAGACCTCCCTGCCGACCGAGAATATTGTATGTTAATTACGCATAAGTGTGAGCAGCACAAAGCCACATTGTGCGCAAGCCCGCGTACTCACGCGCGTCTTTTTCCCAATGCCGCGCCGCGCCAGGCCGTGTGGGTGCGATGACGAAGCGCCCCGTCTTTTAATTACCGTCGGACTCTGGAAATTAATTATTGTTGCCGGGAGGCGACCGCATCGGTCAGATTGCCTACCTACCCGAACGAGTTGATTAATTGGGAATTCGTTACGCTTTTCGAGGGAGGGATTTTATCTTAACTGTCAGATTGTTTTGAACGAAATCATATCCGTATTGAGATTAAATATTATATTACCCAAGAGCAAATCCACATAAAAAATTATATAACTGTAGAACATTAACTAAAAAAATGTTAACGCACATCGTCGGCAAACGTGTATATAAAAGATAAAAAGATTTCCCCGCACATTGATATATCCGGTTGATATCATTTACAACATGGTATATCAAGGCACCAAAGAGAGAGAGAAGTCTGTCAACGTTGTTTAGTCTGCGCTTTTTAAGATCCAACAATCCTTTGCGATACTCGAGACATCCGATAACTTTATGTATGGAATAGTCATGCGATACGCGGCGTCTGTTGCCGTCGTCTGTGCGATAGACACTTTTATTACAATGACAACACTCTTCGACTAGCTTAACGGGATTCGAGTCAACGTTCTCCCCGGCATGATTACCTTCGAAGGTAGTAGTCATGAAAAATATCTTTATTGCAAAATATTATGGAAAGTGCCATAAGTAGCGTAAGCATAACGTCTATGGTTTATTTTGCTCTCGTGATGTGATTATCCTGCTAATTTCGCACGCCGGGTTTTCCTAACATTTAATGAAACCGTCGATTCGCGAAAAGGTCGCTCTCTCGAGTAAAGCGAGGTTCAGAAAGGTCTCGGAAGATTATACCTGTGTGAATGCGTCTTCCTGTATTCAAACGCGCATGTTTGTGCATGTCAGCGAGATTTTAATCGAAGGAAAGTAGACAAAAAAACAAAAAAATATAAATACATCTTCTGTGTCAATCTCTCCCGGAAAATGAAGAATTAACCTACTGCAACGTATTGCAATGTAACACAAAAACACCAAGAAGAATTTCAAAAAGATTTTATATTTTAACAATAGCAATGTTTTTTTCTTTTTTATTTAAGTAATAAAATTCAAAAACCAAATCAATTATATTTAAATCACTCATACTAAAATAACTCAGATTATTCAAAACATCGTTAACATATAAATTATTTCTTCAAAATATTTCTAATCTTAGTTTTTTGTCTACCTATAGAATATTTGCATCAAAAATATATCAATGTACTGATAAGGTACAGCTTTATTTCGCTTTACATCGATGTGCAATTACTAAATGGTACTGTATGATGCGACTAATTAAATAATCGTGATTGATTTTCTAAAAATTCGCAATCTAAATTCAGTACATCCGTAACACTTTTCAAATAAGCCACGTAATACACATATATAAACATTTGACATATCGCAGCTTTTCTATGATCGTTTTTTATTCAAGTCGATATCGATTTGTGTCTTACTATGTGTCGTTGATAAAAAAAAAACCGTTAAAACTATAAATAAAAATTTAAAAAATATTACAAAAATAGTCAAATGGTCTAAGTATAACCGTCGTTGCGCGCGACACAGAGTCTATCTCGTTGATTTTAATAATTTATAAACTATTGACATTAAAAAATTTTTAATTAAGAATTGCGATTGATTAATCTTGAGATTATAACTGTACTAAAGAAATATTGTATCATAGAACAATGTACCTAATTGCAAAATTAAAATTGAATAATATAATTTATGGGAACAATCACAATTATTTTTCCTAAGCAAAAATAAAATGACGAAAGAATTCGCTTTACAAAATCGTCACGGTGCAATTTGGTACAAATGACTCGATAAAAAAAAAATAAAGCTTGGAACATTCGGAGTATTCGTCTGAGAGACGTGCCTTCGACACGGTTCACCGATCCCTCGAGACCGGCGTGCACGTGATTTCGTGCCGGGTTCCTGTGTTTCATTCACGAACGAACGCCCGAAGCGAGATACGGCGAATGTTAATGAGGCGACCGGTCAGCTGCTCCGATCCCGCGAGAGGGATAATCCTTCGTGGAAATTAAATTCCGGAATTCCCGTGATCCACCGGACGATGAGTCTTCGAAGAAGCCCTCTTTGCAAATCGCCCATCTCTGTGGCATTATGGAAATCATCCCGCCTCGCGGAACGTTCCGCTTCCTACGCCTGATGTTACAATTATACGGCGCGACCGTGCGCGAAAGAGGTATGGTATTAAGAAACGCAAAGTAGAAAATGTTTCGCGGAAACCTCCTCCGAGTTGTCTTGCTTCTCGATTGATAATAAAATATCATGTTGTCAGGATATCGTGTAATTTTCATCGATCTTGTCGCGATTCGTTGCCACAAATTACTCCGTGTCATTTGTACATACTGTAGCTCAAACGAACGAACATGAGCGAGGAATGATCGAATACTGTTCACGCCGCGAAACCCGTACAATCGCCATCGGCGACAACTCCTTAAGCTGACTTTATATTATGGGCGTGGAGAGTCATATAAGTGCACTAGCTGCACCCCATAAACATGCCTACGCTACTCCACGCACGCCTGTCCCATTCCGACAAAAATTCTGAAACACGAGACCGACGGAACCTCGTGCCACGCTACTACCTTTCCGCTGATTAGATGCATCCCTTAGGAAATGCAATCTCCTCCGATTATTGGTGCTGAGTTCGCGCAAAGAGAAACATGAAACTCGCAATAAACGTTCAATTGGATTAAGAAACAAACAGCAGCATAAACGTTGAGAATTTCCTGAATATTATTGTTATTAAGAAATGTTTATTTGCAAAAATTATGAAAAATTTTCTAAAAGTGTCTACACAATAGTGGCAGAAATAAATTTGAAAAGTAACTGCAAAGCAAAATTGTTTTCATCTCATTGTATTTAATGATAACTATTAATGAGGTAATCTCCAATATTTTTCGTATAGTTAGAGCAGCAAATAGTAAGGATATCGACCAATTTCGAGAGAGCGAATACATTCCCCGTAGAACGTCCCACGTGCGGCATGAAATTTATGACCACAATCTCTCGGCCAGACCATCCGTCAGAGACGATCGCGAATCTCAATTCTCATGTACCGGACTCATGACGGAGCTGGTCTCTCTCTCGGAGAATGCAGCCCCTCGGTTCATGCAGCTCGTATTACAGAGGGTCAGCGAGCTCCGCGCACTTTATCAAGACAGAAAAAGAAGAGAGTCCCACGCGCGCGCGTTTCTTCGGCGCAATTTGTCGTGCACGGATTTGTATCCCGTTCCATGGGGCTTTGCTCGATGCATCGCTCTCATTTGAAAACGCGCCGGTCTTTTCAATCAAATTCAATTCAATTTTCAATATGCAATTTTTCTTACGGAACTGTAAGATACAACGAAGGTAATAATTATAGTCATCGACGGCTGACGAGTGGGATTGCGATCGCCTCCGGCCTTCTACGCCGCCTCGAAAGACTGTCGCAATCCTGCCTTCTTAATGACATCGCGAGAAACGATTGCCGCAATCGTACCCTTGTGTGCCTACCCCACGTATAGCGAAAGGGCATCAATCGAGCAGCGCGCAACGTCGTGATTACGCGCGACTGCGGAATCGAATAAGTAAAATCGTAACCGTGTGATTGATTGTTCGACATCGCCGACTGGACGCGCGATCGTAGCGTATCGTGCCGCGCGTTTATTGTCATCGATCTAAGTGATTGAGCACTCTATCGAGTACCGCGATCTATTTAACGGAATTTTATTTTTGTGCCAGCCGCAAATGTACGACGCGTACAGAGGTCTCGCGTAGATTCAGTCGAGATTAAATCTTTAAATCCCACATGTGAAACTTGTACGAGTGGAAAGCTACTTTTTTACAAGCTAGAAACCCGAGATCTTCGTTGTAACGTTCTTCTGAGCCGCGAATCGGTTCTTTCTTCATATAGTTTTGTGACGGCTACCCGATGCAAGAAGCATTGTGGATTTTTCGCTCGTCGTAAAATACGTCGTGAAATGCGCAATCAATGCGCTTTGAATTTTAAACTGTAATAATATAAACGGTTAATTTTTTTTTTTCCTTCACGCAATACACATCGGATCGCAAGCTTTCTATTACACACAATGTGAATCAAAAATGTCCGTCCAAAATATAATTACGAACGCGACGTGGTCACTTGTGATGTGACTTGCAGAAAATTTCTCTTACAGGTGATTTTCTAACTTTCAATTAATTGAATTCTTATTCCTGGCGTGGCCACTGAATCGAATTCACTTCACAATTTAACGAGCGGAAAAAAAATCTGTGCGTTTTGTGCCACAAAATACAAGCGCAAAAACAATCCCTAAAGATCAATAACGTTTATAAAAAAAATTTATTAACAATCGAGGCCTAGAACCGTTTAATCCAAAATAGCCATGGGCACTTAAATATGCAAGATGAAAATTTTCTGCATTATGTATAAATGTAAAATAAATTTCCAAAATCTTACATCCTTGAACTTAATCTCGTGATTGTATTTTAAAATAGAAAGAAATTTCTGAATAAGATTAAGACATTGATCATCAACTGGTCTATATCTCTTGCTGACCGGATGTCATATCATTGAGAGTAGTCGAAGTTCTATTTATATCAAACGTCAATTCCGTGTCAATTATTGGAATAACCGATTGAATCACGTCAGATGCGAGCTAAAATCGGTACGTGCGAGCCAGAGTAATGCGGGGCAATTAAAGTCGATTAAAAGCGGGCTAAATACGGACCGACGATACGGACTTGAGCGTCGGCAGCGTGTCAGTCGGTAAAATGTCTAGTTTGTTGTAGAGCGGAGGGCACAAAAGTGAGCCGGGTTAATTGAACTCAATTAAAACTGGGTCGGGCATGTACGGGCCGATAGTCTAGTTTTTTTAAACATAATATTATGCAGCCCGTGGTCTCGTTGCTCTCGTTAGCCCGGCGCGCGACATCGCCGCTGTGATGAGAACGCTCGCCCGTTATGTCGGACGGTTCATTCACGCATTCACAATTGATGTGTATAACATAGAAAAAAAAAATTAGTATCAACTCAACAATTATTATCTCATATGTAAGGATATAAAATCTTTAAAGACCTTGATAGTCTTACATTTCAACAACAAATATTATATTATTTCAAAATATATTCATAATGGTCATCTGGAAAGCACAATGTATATGAATATTTTGATAATAATAGTATTAACATGAGTGTGCGAAAGTGCAATCACAAAAAAATCGCACAACTATCGCATCACTGACTTCTTTTCTAGAGACAAAAATATCTTAAAGAGTTTTACGTGAAGAGAAAGACTCCGAGCAACGTAAAATCTAAAATTGGGCTATAAGACGACTTTCAAACTACTCTCGAAAATGTGTCTTTAAGACGTCTTGTCCCAGCTTTAGACTCTGTATTGAGACGACACGATAACGTGCATAGCTATAAGAAAGAAATGAAGCTGGATTAACTTCCTGTGTACCGTGTGTAGCATTATTTACGAAGTTGCTTATGCGTATCATGCGCAATCTCTTAACGCGACGATATTTACCTGGTTACATCGCGAAACCATTGGTGCAACCGTTTTCCGCACTGCGGCGTAAGTAAATATTTAGCGAATAAATAAACGGTATAGAGAAAGGTCTACCGACGAGTTTCTCGGACGTGCCTTTCGATTCTCTCGCGCATAACGTATATCGTTTACCGATTGATTATGCGTATCGCGCGCCCGTTCCAACATTCTCGCACAGTAATGTTTATTCCTGATTTTATTGCAGACCACGAGCGTGGGCGGTGCCAGCGTAGTGGAGAAGCTATCGTTCTACAATCACACGGAATGCGAATGCAGGGAGAGGTCCGAATACGACACGGTGAACGACAGACCCGCGGACCATAGAGTCTCCCGGCACCATCAGTCCTCCTCGCCCCCTCAAAACATGAAAAAACCACCGAGAAAACCGTAAGTTCTACGGAAAAAGCACATCTTTAGCAATCCGCGACAATTATCAATAAAAAAAAAGTATATCGGCACTTTAATTCTACCATTCTTATATTAATATTTGTACCTTAACATAACGGTTCAACATTTATAAGAGAAACGGTGCAGAATATTTCTCATTGTATAATTGTTCCTGAAATTTGATTCATTAATCCTGTAACTGCTGTAAAAAAGAACTTTTACTTCAGATGCCGTTGCCCATCGGAATTTACACCGAGGATCACGCTGGAAGGCGTATGTCAGTGTAACTGCTACGAGAGCAACGAAAATTGCATAAAGACCAGACGCGGAAAGGGATACTTCTCCCTCGCGGACAGAATGTGAGTAAGCCTGCGCGTTCTCTTTGCGATTTCGTCGCCGAAGTACATTGCAATGCACAAGCTTAAAAGTAAAGACATCACGCTCACGTATGAGTGTGCCATTTACAAGACAACGTAATTGCGAGCTACCCTTTGTATGTCGTAAAATCGTATTTCATCATAACCGCGTTCTGCGAGAAGTCCAATTTAATTCCCTCATGTCCAATTTAGTTCCAACTCTACACGAGACGAATACGTTTGCTCTAGTGACCTCGGGTACTTTGAAAATTTCGCCCACTCGATGGAAACCTTTGCCTTTTGCTTCACAGATGCATTCAGAATAGTGAGTGCGCGATGCCCAACTGCGAATTCGGCGAGTACATAAAGTGGCAAGGCAGGTGCCCGCGGAAGAGGGACACTTTCGACGCGATGGCGACGAACTACCGCACGAATCTGAATCATCGATTCAGGAGCTAGACGGCAGACGCGACAGCAACGAGGACGAGGATGACGATCGCGAATGGAATGCGATCCTGTAACAGTGCCAATGAGTAAAAAGATGGAGCTAGCACGCGACGAAGGGGCACGAAGGGAAAACTGACGGTGCCATTTTTCATTTTCTTTTCTTTTTTTTTTTAAGTACTTTCATCAGAGAGAAAGAGAGACTCGCGACTTAATATTGTACATGTACGCGCGCGTATGTTGTGTATAAAAAATGTACGTCGTTATCTAGGGACGCGTGTGTATCGTCGTCGCTTCCTTCCCTTTTCCTTCTTGCCGCCAAGGATCGGCGAGGATACGAAGTGATAACACGGTCGTCGACTTTTCGGTACCGGTGATCGTCTCGCGGGGACACTAAAGAAAAAGTAAGAAAATAGTATTTCGACGTTCAACTGATAAAAGTGTAATTTTATGGCGCTCACAACGGTTTCTTGTACCGCATAAGAGAGCCGTAGGTTGTCGTTGATATTCAGTTATAAGATTTTGAGTCGTTAAGATAAGAGGATAACATTCTACATGATTAAAGGCGATTGCTCTAGGATATAAAACGATACATATATATATAAACAATTGCACTATAGAATTACCAGTGACGAGATGAAGCGCTTTTAGTAATAATTTTCGTCGTGGAGGAAAAATGACTGTCTTTCGAGGCGGGAATGTGTGTGTCTCGCCGGACGAGCGGGAGGAGGAAATCGCACGGCGAGCCGCGCCGAAATTACACGTAAATCTGAGAGGGTGCGATAATGTCTCTTAAGTTAATGGTAATTTTACGTGATAAGCGATAAGACCTCCGGTTATCATAGTGTTTACGCTGAGAAGACCTCGGACGCGAGCCTAGTCTGGGATCCTGATTTCCGTTCTGCGCGGGAGAATTTCTCGGCTCGTTGAGTCGCACGCGATGCCCTTCAATTCCCACCCTTTCGTCAATTAGACACGAAACTTAATTACGTGACCCATTATATGCTCATTACGACAGCTTTGCCCGAAACTGTGTTTACGATATTGCGACGCGCGACAAACAACAAGTGGGAGATACCAAAGTACGAGCGATCGCGCAGAATCGAAACAGATCGTTAACGTAGCCACATTTTGTATGTTACACGACTACAGAATATTTCTATCGTATTTAATCGAGCATTGATGTACGCCCCCCACGTTCGTTAATTTAATATTTAATCGATATAGGCAGAGAGAGAGAGAGAGAGAGAGAGAAAGAGAAAGAAGGAGAGAAAAAGAGAGAGGAGGAGGGGAATGGGCGCGCTCAGTTTTTTGCATCTCTATACACTAGAGGAAAAAATTCAGTTTGCCCTCGGCAAAAGCTGTTTAATTGAGGATTTTTAACAGGAAGCAAATATTCTGTTTTATATGACAAAAAATTTAGTCACTGATAAAAATGCTTCAGCTAAACAGCTGGAAGCACTGAAAAATTTTCTCCCCCCTGGTGCACGCAGATGATGTAACACGAGAGCGAGCGAGCCCGTCCTAACACCGCGAACGGCGTAGCCCTGATGTATTTTCTATGTTATTAATAAAACAGTAAAATCACAAAGAACCACGGTAGAACCAATTGTATGTGTCGAAACGTAAATACGTGGATTATACGCGACCGACTCCGAGAAGATAGCCGTTGTATTGTCAATGTTGCCGCTTCTTTACTACGTGACTATAATATAATCTGAGAATATATAAAATATGATACTGTGTACAACCTCACTTCTCTCATCTCATTTTCCCCCTCTCCCAATCTCTCAATTCTCTATTCCTAATTTTAATATCTCTCGATATATCTTTATCTTAATATCTCCATTTTCAATAATATATATAAAAGTCTATCATATATTAAATTAATATATATTATAGTGCCACAGTTTGCAAGCTTTAAAATATTTACCTTTCTCTTGTGAATCTATTTGTGAATAAAACATGCATTTCGTGTTTCTCGATGAAGCCATGGGAGGATCGCAAAACTGGATACTCTTTTCAAGATTTTTCTTAGAAGCATTTTTATCTCGTGCAACTCATACGCATTTCTATACATTCATTTCACCTACAACATAAATATATTATGTATAAATATATATCATCTCGTGTATTATATATTATATTGTACGTATACCTACGATATTAAATATATAATAATGTTATAAATGTATGTTAGATTAAATACGTTAAATTTATGATTTTATAATACATTTGAATTATAAATATAATTAACTTTTATGAATTTGTAGCATGCAAATTATAAATATCAGCTTGTAAATTTGTTTCCGCCCCTCGCAATCGTGAAATTCACGTAAAATCATAGGAATTATGAACGATTTATGAATCTATTAAAAACTACATCCTCGATCATCTAATGATTCGCGAATGAGAATTAATTTCGTACCTATCAATACGAACGACTGACTCGAAATTTCGCTCTTACGTAAGGGTGCGTTCATATTCTTCACCCGAGTGTCCTCAGATGTAGTTTTATCCTTGTTTAACATTCAGTAAATAACAAGGATAAAATGATACCTGGAAACACTCGGGTGGGGAATCTGAACGCAGCCTAACTCACGCATTCATACATGAACTTGTATTGCGTAATGGCGGCCGTAAAAGTGATGTGAAACGAATAGACAAAGAATTGTCGAAAGGCACTTACCGACCGCAGGAAGACGTTCGCATAAATCATCTCATTTTACCGTCATATAGATGAAAGCCGCTGGCAGCAACTAAACAAACATGTAGAGATGCATGTATTATTATTAGCGTTATCCCAATAAATACATATATAATATCGAGATCACATCGTCGGAGTGCACGGCTTGAGAAACCTAACCCAGATCGATCGGAGTACACGAGTAGATAAACGCATCCTGCCAAAATTTACTTGAGGAAAGGACGGAGGCATACCTCAACTCGAAACATGTCGTGAAATCTATCGAAAGGCATCGGAATTCCTGTGGAGATTCATCGCCGAGGGAGATCACGACACAAACCGTGACAAACGTAAACGGACGATCACAAAAAACTGGCGCGAATGACGCGATGGCGCGAATTGCAATAAGTTTGAAATTGCAGCAACGGATGTTAGGAGTGGTGGTGCCATCTAGCGTGGAAACCGTGGAAGCCGAGCTCACGCGACAACATAGATTCCACATTTATCTTTGGAGTTGAAACAACCGATCGATATATGTACTGTTATTATCTTTAACCTGAAAGCGGTCATCGCGTCGTTTTAGGTGATTTCATCCTCAGCGCTTCTATGTGCACAATTTGTGCACATAGAGGCGCTGATGGATGAAAACACCTAAAACGACGCGATGAGGCGATGACCGCTCTCAGCTTTAACACTTGCCTATCGATCTTCTACTATTTCATTCTTTTTGTTATTGCAATTTTTATTTCTATTATTATAATTATAATTACTTTGTTATTATTAGAATTTCATTGTTACTAGAATTTCTATTACTACACTATCATTTTTTTATTATTATCATCACAATTCCTATTATTTTCGCTTACTCTGAACATCTGAATAGATCGCTTGATTCTTAAAATCAGTTGTCACGCGACTGATGCAAAATTGCAAATATGTGTGCCTTTCGTATTTTCCATACGCGCCAGTAGATAACGTACTGACGCGATGTCGACTGTGATTTCCTAACCTCGATTGTAAGTCGAGACCGTCGAGGTTGTACTTCCGACGTTTAAAATTGTATTCAATTGAAAGAATCTTCCATTAACTGAGAACAACATAATTATGAGGTTTTGCAAATTTCTGGAATTGAAATTATAATCTGCTATCACGTTGACGTTGACATTGTCGAGGAGCGCACGTTGAGGAGAACGATGGAGAGCACTCAGTCGCTGTACATCAGCCTCTTCAGCGAGGAAAAGAGCGACGTTTTGAAGGAGGTCGGTAACGCAACGATATTCTTGCTCTCGTTTGACATAACGCGTGACGATCTCGCTTTGTGTTAAGTTGTTGCATGCGTGTGTCGACGAGATCTGCGGCCGCCCGGGTCCGTCGTACCGCAAATTCGCCAACAGCATGGATTGGAGCAAGGCGGAGTACGAAGGTGTTTACAAGCTGATATCGTCGTTGCTTCGAAATCCCGCATCTCTTTACTTGGTGGAGGAAAAGGTAAAACTGCTGAAAAATTGTTAATCAACAAGGAATGGGAAACTGTAACTAGGAAATTTTTTAAAATTATGAAATTTTAGCAATGCATAGATCCTGACATGTAATAAATTATTTTCTTTTGCTACCTTAGAGTTCACCTTAAAGTAGTAATAATAAAATTAACTTTTGAAAATTGGAAATGTTTTATTTTTGTTTCATTATTCACCAACAAAGACATGGAATAAAATTTCAAAGAGCAAATTTTTCTTTCACTGAGATTTATTGATTTAGTGAACTTATTCATAATTGTCTAAGAATGGATCAAAAATGAAAAATGAGCCAATTTTCAAGAATCTTTCAGAATAAATTCCAACAGCAAAAAATTAAATTTGTTAGGATATGTTTCATGTATTTATTAAATTTTTGAATTGAAACCTTTCATAATAAATCTTATCAAATTTTAAAATCATACGGTATCCTAACTTTAATATAAGTCTATTTTAAACTTTGTTCCAAAATTAAATTTTGTTTTGAAAACGATTGTCTTTTAGATGCCACAAGAATACCAAGAGTTACCCGAGCAAGTGCAACAGAATATTCTTACTTGCTTAAAAGTGCGCAGGGAACAACTGACAGATGCTTTACTGAGGGAACATTATAAAGGGAAATTACCAACAGTAATCGATCACGATTGGAGATTGAAGGTACACCTAACAATCATTTTATCAATATCTGTACCTATCAATTAATCTGCAATATGTATTTTCTATTTTAACCGCCTCGTTATATTTTTTTACAGTTGGTAATGGGTTCGAGCAAGATGGCTTCATTAAGGGAATCTCTACTTCAGTTAGATCTCATAGTAGAAGATAAGGAATCTCAACGTATTATAAATTTGGAACTGAATAAAGACGAGCTAGATACAGTAATAAACAGTTTAGAAAGGCTAATGTAGGACGTTTTGATATTTTTATAATAAAAAAACGAAATAATTTGTACATATATCCTATATATTAATGTATATCAAGTTGTGGTATCACGTGCAGGACAGACTCCATGGTGAAATAAATTACTCGTCCCTGGTACACTTTGTTTCACAGTTTATTATAGGTTATAGATAAATGTAGAATAGTTTAGTTACTATTATAACTGCTGATCTCGAAGATACTGGAGACTGTATTTTCGCATCTGAGGCGGTTTCGATTCAAAGATCTCATTTATAATTTTGTAGTCTCCGGCGCAAAATAAATAAACGAGCGAGGTTTGCCTCGACGGCGCCTCAGAGTGATAGCAATCACTAGAAAATGGTATAGATGTACGGATATTATCAGTCTCGGTTCGCTCGTGAAGAATTTCGATAAAAAGTTCGCTCTCGTCGCCAAAACGTGTCTTCCTATTAAGACGCTGAATTTTTTTTTCTTTTTTCGTTGTAAAGATCATTTTTACGGACAGATGTATCTAATGAATGATTTTACTATACAACTTTTAACTTTATTTCTTTCCCGTCCTTATACGTATGTAACCGCTTAAAAATTAATGCCGGTCACGGACACGAGTGAAGACTCGATTCCTTTCTTTTTTTATGCTCGATATTACCGGATATCGGAGCATTGTCACACGTGTATAATGCGCTTCTCGTTTACAACTTTATGATCTACGCTACGATCTTAATAAAAAAAGCTTTGATAAGATAATTACTCTTTTTACTTCTGGAGATCCGTATAAACGTAGAAACGTAGAAACATCGTATGAAAACTTGACAAAGGTACCGTTCCGGGGTGATAAATTGTGCATGTCTCGTAAACTGTAATTAGGCGATACTTTTTTAATGATTATCATAAAAATTACGATAGGCTTCGTCATAAGTGTTCTCTCTCGTATGGAGAAGTAGCAATGTTCGAACAAACGCCGAATTTACACAAACGCATTCTCTCTATATAGTCTAGATTAATATATCACTTATATCTCGTTTTTTTTTTTCGACTTACTGTATATACTTTATTTCGTATGTCCCATGGTACGTATATACGTATACACGGTGTAAATGTCCTCTTTGCGTGTGTTGGTGTATGTGTCTCCGCGTGTCTCGCAAACGCCTTTGTGCGCGCGCGCCTATCAAAATTATGTTAAAAAATGTGCAGTTCCTCGTTACAACGTAAAACGTCTCGATTGTACAGATGTAAACAGAAAAAGGAAAACCAAACCGCGAAGGAAATACGAGCAAAACAATGCCAGGTGCCCTCGAAGTCGTTGATAAAAGTCGCCGATGTGAGTGCGATTTTTATTCGTACGAAGTTTTATCGCATATCATCGAACAATCATCTTCCCTTCGTCTTCCAAATTTCTTGCTTGCGTATTTCCATCTTTTTCCTGTTCTCACCGTGGCGAAGACGCATCCTTATCTCTCGTTTCGCGCACTACCATTCTCTTTCACCTTTCACACCGTCAATCGCTATATCACACACAGCCTGCCCTCTCGATATATTTCCTTTTCTATATTTCGGCTTTCTCTCTCTCTCTCTCTCTTTCTCTCATTCTCTCTCATGCTCTCTTTCTTTCATCTCTTTCATTCTCGTTCACACTCTTTCGCTTTCATAGAGTACAATAGTTATGTAATTACGGGAGGGCGCCATCCAAATGAGTATTTCCTCTGGAATGCGCGACGAACGATTTCTCGCCTTATCGTCTTGACGATCTTAATTATTCGCTTCTATCGCTTGCGTCCGTCGCGCGATGTTCGAGCATTAGACTTTACTTCAGTAACAGTTAATGATACTTTAAAAATTTCTACACAGCAGGGACGATCATTGTAACCCGCGGCTGGACTCGATCCAAAAGCTGTTTCAGTGCTTTAAAACTTTTCCCGCGCGCCACAAAGAATGGAACGAGCATTTAATCTGTGCGTTTAATCTGTGACGGGTGTTTAATCAGTGAAAGAGATCGTGCAAGAACGTTACATGTGTTCCTCCAGCAGAATCACACGTTCACGTAATGTATGGATCTCGTGAATGTAAATAGTTGTTAAATAAACGATCATAGATTTTCACGCACGCAATCTCGTTTATCCCGCCGTCAAACACCGTCTAATAATTAATAGGCCTACTATATAGAGTCTACATGCTCTCGCGATACCGCGATCGTCGTCATCGTCATCATCGTCATCGTCGTCGTCGCCCCGTTTTCCCCTTTTGCTGCTCGTAACGAAAGAACGTTATTTTCTGTTGCAGGAATGGTCCAAATATACATATCTATATAATATACTTTTTTGGTTTTAACGAGAGAAAAGAACTTTCTTCTTTCCAAAATACAATTCGATTAGGCGTTTATTCGTTTATGTTGTTTTGGTGCGCGTCAGCGATGATTTCCTGGAAAAAAAAAAGATTAATAGTTTCGTTTAAGAGTGCAAATCGATGTTACAAAATATCTCGTATAAAAAAGAACCACTTACATTCGTGTTGCATTCGATAGCTTCGTTCACTGCCGCCGCGACTGCTTTATCGCTTATGTCGATCTCCTCAATAGCCTTTAGAAAGAAAGAGAATAAAAATATTAACGGCGTTTATAACTGCTTAGTCACTGTAAAAAGGTGCAATCGCAATATTAATGATCAGATGGCCCCTTCGCTCGTTAATCTTCTTCGGTCAGTACTCGATAATGACCTTCAGACTCAATTTACGCTTGTCGAACGTAAATGATCTCTTGGCGATCATCATGTATATACAATCATATCAAAATTGGCAAGTATCCGATATTTCAACTGTTACACCCATTAACTAAGAAATTTTATCTAATAATTATCAAAAGGTCTCCGTTATTTTGAAAATTAAAACGTTAATAATTAAGATTTATTAAGAATTAATATAAGCTTCTTCCGGGACAAAAACTTACTGTATAAATACTCGTATCTCTCGCGATATAATTTAACAATACATAATAATTTCCATTGTCTTTAAATTTCTCATTAAAACATTTAAAAAATGTGTGCGTAAATAAAATCTTTAATCACAAAGCGAATAATGATAAAGAATTGAGAGCTATTGAGACTCTCCTCACACATGCATGCGAAACGATCGATCAATGATATCCCGCATATCATCGACAATGACTCACTCCAGACTAATAATAGCGCGAACGTACGTGATTATAATCTTCAGACTGCGTCTAGACTGAAAATATCTATATCTATGTATACCTTGGTGACCGAGGCGACGTCTTCAGTGATAGCCGGTGCTGTTGGCGGAGAGGCGGGTGCCTCAGTTGGAATAGCTGGCGGTGGAACTTTGGGAGCTTCATCGGCGTTTTCCGTCGTATTGGCATCGTGGCCGATATTGTTTTCTACCGGCGCCTCGACTTCTGGGGCGTTCTGAAAACACAAAGTCTCCTCGTTATGCGATTGTCATGTATTCATTCATTCATTATTTCTCTCTCGCTCTTTCTATCTTTCTTCAAGTCCAAATCAAGTCCCAGCATGCTGTAACGAGAACGAATGACGCAAGACCGATTCTGCCGAACAATTTTCATCCATAAAAAAAAAAATAAAATTTTTTTTTCTTGTGCTGTCATCTATTTTAAATGAGTATAGCAAATAAATCATCATGAAACGATTATGTTGTATATGTTGCGATTCAAGTAGGAGATAGCAACTATCCTGAGATTATAAGATATAGCAGGTTAGATTTTAAGATAAACATTTTCGTGCATATATATTTACGTATATATGTAAGAAAATATAGTAATTTATAATAAAATGTATAAAAATTGACATATTTTTTATACATATAAATTGTAATTAACAATAGAAATATAATTGCTATAAAAATATCGCGTTAAAACGTATTTCTAAGTTTAGTCTGCATTGAAAAGCAGTATGCCTGGATAATCGCGATGACTATTACCTCCTCGCTTGAAGCGCAGTGTGCGACGACGAAATGCCTCAGCAGAATCGTTTCGTCATGCTTTGGGCAGCGCAAAGAATTGAAAATCCCGCTGACGAACCCTCAGATAAGGAAACTTGGCATGCGCAAGTACAAGATGCTTACGACACAACAAATGCAATTACAAGAATAGCACGACAGTAAGAATCGAGCTCTTCTAATGAGCACGTCTAAACAAAAAAAAATTTAAACGCCAGCTACCACGCTCGTGTCATTAGTCCAACTGCTTTTACGTCTATCAATGAGATTCACGCTAGAGGTACCTCTAATATATTCGAGCGTCTATGTTATTATTAGTACAAGAGAGCGTTCGATATGGCAAGAAGATACAATCTACAGAAATGACATTAACTGGCGCAGCAGCGCAATTGGTCCACTATTCGCCACGCCATAAAAAGTATTCTACTATAGCGTATCGATTTTAATCGTATGAAAGATCGTGTTAATATTCAAGAAAACCAAGAGGCAAACAACACATTGTGGCAATTGTGGTAATAAATATATGGGTTTTTAAGACGGAAAACTTGAACGGAAGCGTCGGAGGACATCGAGTAGCAGAGTAAGACTTGTGTTAATCACGTTTACAGAACGAAGAATGCACACGAGACCCTCAGGCGTTGAAACACAACGGAGACGCAATGGGAAACGGAAAACGGATTCAGCGGACTCTCTGAGGATTAACCAGTTCCGGTCGTGAATCGGTACATCCAAACAGCAAAATATAATTTTGTTTTCGAGATGAGAATTATGTAATGTCTTCCCCCCCCCTCCCGCGTAACTGTCAGTCTCATGTCACTCGATGTTACTTTTCGTCAAGAGAACGGAACAAAAAGGCGAGACTGTTCGCTGGATGGAGCCGGAAGAGGGGGGAAAAAAGAGGATTTTGGGGTTCAAAGTGCGTGTCAAAAATTTCCGAACAGAGAGCACTGAAGGAATGCTGGGTATAATGTGGAGATCAGGAGAGCCGATGTTTTCATTTTCAGGCTATAAGACCACAGAGACAGTACTGTGCGAACCGTACGACGAAGATATACGTGGAATGAGGCGCCCGCCAAAAAAACTTTGGCCAGCAGCATTCATGCCAGGAGGTTGTGTTGCATGTTAGTCACCTGATGATGCTCCTTGGCGGCAGCCAACGGGATGGAGTTCGACAAGTGACACGACAAGGCCTCTTCCTGGCTTTCGGTCTTCGCTACGTACTCGGCCGCCAGTCTCTCCTTCAACTCAATGTTCGATTGATTACATGATATCGTCAGCGGTTCGCCCAGCAACATCAATTGCCCACGATTGCTGCTATTACCCTCGTAATCTGAGGGAATTTGCGAGCAATCTTTCGTGGCGGTTTCTGTCGCGATGCCGGGTGTGACACTGGACTGTTGGAAGTTAGGACTTGTGGGTGGTGTGAGGAGAGTCTCTGTCGGGTCTCTTGAGTTGACCGCGTGCTCGACAGGAGCTGGTGGTAAATCGGCTACGGACATGTTCGTGGGAGGAATCAATAATAATGGACAAGAAAGTTCTTCCGGTGGTAAAGGATAATCAAAGGAATCTAAGTTCTGCGTCCCCGTGTCTTCAGGCGCCGGAGGTAGATCTTCCAAGGAGATTGGCACGCTTTCGGATTCAGCCACGAGACCTAAAATGTGAGGCTCATTGGAGTGCTTTTCAGAAAGAGAATACGCCGGAACGTCTGGGACGAATGATGACAAACAGTGCGCCGATTCTAAATCATCTGAGGGACAGAATTCCGGCAATGTTAAACGATCTTTTTCAATTACTTCTGTCTCGATTGTACTTATGTTTTGAAAGTTAAATGTGATTAAATCTTCAGGTGGACATGGCAGCGTCTTTTCAATTTCATTGATCGCTTCCATTTCGTTTCTCGTACAAGTATCAGATACATCAACGAATTTGTTTGATGGCTCAACTGTCGCGTTTTCTGGAATAAACATATCTTTCGATTTTTCTGAGATCAGAATCTCTTTTGCTGGAATGTCTAATTCCAGTTCGGTTTCCAATTTCTCCTCGTTGGTTTCGGGAATCACCTTGATGGATTCAGTGTCGGTAAGTTCCTCGACGCTGTCGTCTTCCGGAATAATCAGCGCTGGTTTGGCTTCCACTAAAATATCTTCCGAAACCGATAGCGGACCTTCCTCAGAATTTATGAATAGTTCAGTCGTGGTCAATGTGATTCCTTCTTCCTTCAGCGTATATTTAGCATAATCGTGATCATGTTCAGTCGGTGTTTCGGTCAATTGTTTCACAACATCCGCTTCTGCTAATGATTGCTCCAATGGACTTTCGATTTGATTTGTAGAGGGTACATAATCGACTTCTGACGATTTCTTCGTGTCAACAGACGCACATTTCTCGATCAAAGAAAGATCCGAATCTGATGGTTTCTCAATTGATTCAATGCGCTGCGTTTTATCTGGAGAACTGTCCAGATAATTTTCAGACGATAAATACTGCTTTATCGCCGGGCAGACGCCTTTTGTTTCAATTTCAGCCGGCGATAATGTTTCAACCTCGACTTTTTCATTATGTCCGGCGTTAGGTAGTACGTTTATCTTCATCGCAACTTCACAACTATTTATCTCGTTCTTTGTTTGACACTCCACAACCGGTAAAGCCTCGTTCATAACTTTAGTCATCGCAACAACGTCAGGAACTTCCTCTATACCTCGTGTGTTTTTATTATCGCACTCCATAGCTAGTGGCAAAGTTTCCATTGCTATATTTGCTTCACTTTTCTGGCACTTAAATACTTCCTTCTCCTTCTCTGCGACGTGGCCCTCTACCTTTAGCTCGATCCCGGCTTCTTTATCACGGCTATTCTCTAATGTTTCCCCTATCTTTTTCGCGACATCTTGAGACGTCTCAATCTCGGACTTTACCACCGGCAGAGACTTTACTTCCGCGAGGGTAAAGGTCACTTCTGTCGAGGGCAAATCATCGGTAGAAGGAATGAATGATGATATCGGAGACGCGATAGCGGTGATGGTGGGTTCGCGGCTCTCTTGGGAAAGAATATCCTTGTTGGACGACGGGTACGCGACTTTGGGCGGTGGTGCCAGCGTCGATTCCTCGGCAGCAGCCACGGCAGGCAGCTTGAGCGCCTCAGCCAGGGCCGTGGCGTTCGCCGCGGCCTGCCGTGCCTGCTGCAAGGGTGACGGGTCTATAGGTGTCGGTGGTGGACTGGACGGGGGCAGGGGTGGGAGGTCCTCACTGGCTTTCCTCTCAATGATAGACGGCGTCGCGACTAGCTGGACTCGGTAGACGGGAATCTCTACCGGGTCCGCTACGGAGTGACCGCCAGCTGACTGACTGACCTCGACTACTTTTTTCTCGACCTCGACTTTTTCGACCTCCTCTTTCTTATCCTCGACAGACGGGACGGGAGTAGGGGCGGAGAGAGTAGGTTCCTTTTTCTTTTCCTCGGTCGGGCTAGCGGCTGCTGCCGATGCTACGGCATCCTCTTCCTTCGGCTCGGCTGCTGCTGGCGCGACTACTTGCTCGTCCGCCGATGGACTGCTTACTGCTGATTTCTCCTCCGGGCTGCTCGCAGTGGCCGTTGCATTCTCCGCGTCTTCGCCACCCTAAGACAATTAAGAGAGACACCCTGTCTTAGATATTTTGTACGATTAAAACACTCGCAAATCAAAATCTATATCTTTAAGTTGTTTATATTTGTTTACATTTCATAATTTCACCGAAAAATATCGATATCAGTACCTTGTTACATTTATTACCTTTAAATTTCGTTCATGTTTATGCATTTAACTTGAATACATATAAAATACTTAAACTTTAATTCAAGTATTTATACATTTAACTAAAATATATTATAAACATTGTATTTAAACTAAAAAAATTGAATTAAGTTAAAAAATTTAATCAAATTAATCATTTTTTCTCAGTGTAAGTAAATTTTTGTAAACAAATAATTAAAAATACCTATTAAATAATTATTTTAATCTACAAGAAATACAAACAAGAATTTGGCGTAAAAAATATCTACCGAACCGTTTTTTAGCAGTCGATCGTCTCTAAATAAAAGGTGAGTCGCCATGTCACGTGGATGCAATGCGATGGAGAAAATGTTGGTTCAGTCAAGCGCAATATTATTTTTTTTTTTTGTTCGTCGCAAGGGGTGGCTGCCGACGATTGCGACGCTCATTCTCTCAAGCCAAGGGTAAGTTCCGAGCGACTCAAATAAAAACGAGGGTGAACAGCTTAATGATACGTCGGTGTGGAACGAAAGAGAGAGAAAGAGAAAGAGCAATGTGTAAAGAGGCGTACGTACCCCCTTGTGCATACGAGGGAGGTAAAAAGAGGGTGCGCGGTGGGGCGCCGAATTACCAACGTTCTCACCCTTTAGGGACCGTGTCAATCGTGTCACTGTGTCAATGAGCGGTTTTTGATTTTTTTCCTCTTTTTTATTTTTTTTAACAAAACAATTCCTTTTACTCAACAGCGCTCGAAATAATGCGAGATTTATCGCCTTAAATTTACTGTCGTAAAAAGAACGATTATCGGGTGAACGACGTTAGGCACGCCGATGAAAGGAGAGACGAACTTGATGTGTGACCAGGCAAGTGCCGTATCACTTATACGCATAATTCTGTTATCAGCTCGGTAACGTAATATGTAGAGATAGAAGTAAAGAAATGCGCAGCGGAACAAAAGCAGAGCCACGTTCTACCGACATACGCCGACGCGTTATTACGGAAATTCTCTGAGGACGTTCGTCACATTTCTTTATAGTAAATGAAACATATCTGTTGCTACTGTAAACCGCCTAATTTATAATATTCACTACCGCGCAAAATATAGTCTACGAGTAACCAATTAATCTTTCCGTTCGCTAAATATGAAGAATATTTTTCGCATGCAAAAATATGAAATAAATGTGTACATATATAAATATTTAAATATGTAATATATATTTATATGTATTATATATTGTGGTTTATATGTATCATATATATGTAGTATCATATATATTAGAATAAACTCAAAAATAATTTGTCCGTGTAACTATATTATATGTAAGAATTTTATATTTGTAGATTTACATGACTATTTCGCTCGACGGCTCGTGTTTGACAGCTGTCATTGTTGGTCTTCGCGTGTCGTCGTGTGCCGAGAAACACTCTCGATAATACTTCGCGGCTTGCGCAACCTAAGGCGGCAAGGACAGTCGAGACAAAATCAATTCTTGAAACCCGAGAGGGAAACAGAAACCGGACGTGAGAAACGCGCCGTGCGCTTTATTGTCCTGCGTTCCGTATCGATCGCCGGCGCCGCTCCTCGAGTCCTCCCATCGTGGATTTTCCTAAAAGATATAAGCCTCTCTCCCGCTTAAAGAATTACAACGGTGCCCAACGGAGTGGCACTTAAGAGGCATTTGTTGCAGCTTTTATGTTGGTTCTGTATGTGTGGATGTGTATCCGGGAATTACAATTTTATTCCTCTTGTAAAGAAAAGTTCTCTTGCGAGAAGTTATAAGAGAATGTTTTCGATATGTAATGTAGAGAGTTGTAACTCGACCCTCTTCTTCAAAACAATCCTCTGCATACGTAATCCTCTACGCCTGTGTATTTTGCGTATTTAAAACAAATGATATAAATATCCTGTCGATATTACGAATTTTATTTTATCATAATCCTGTAACTTTAATGTCAATGCTCGGTGCAAATTTAACCAGGTGTTTTATTTTTGACGAAAATATTTTACGTTTATAAAAGTGATATCAGACGATCCGAAAATCCGCTCCAATTTCCTTAATCGAGGGACCTGCTCCAAATTCCACTCGGAACTTTCCACTTGGGATTCCTTCACTTCCGCCCGAGTAGCCGCTGATATTTAAACGCAGCGCGTCACCGACAGAGTGAAAGCGACCGTAAATGGATACTTACGCAGCGAGAATTTGGCCTAATACCAAAACGTAAAAACGCACGACAAAATTGGCCAACAGCCAGGGTCGTGTACCGAGGAGCATTGTCCGCGAAGACGAAGAGGCAAGTGCCAACGTAATGAACTTCCGGCTGCCCGGCGTCCTCTTATGATGAAATCGATCGAGAAATTGCGGACCCGCTTCCTTACATGCAACATACCGAATTACTGTTGGCCGGCAACCAATTCTGAGTAGGTTAAAAGCGCCGCTGTGTATGGGATGTGCCAGAAAAAAAAATTTGCATACCATAGCCCATCTCTCTGCAGCAAACAGAGGAATGCACTCAGTTGCTTGCAAGTAGATTCTCAAGTCTTTTATTTTATAAATATTAAAGAAAATGATTAGATATATATATATATATATATATATAATTTTTTATATATTAAAAAATAATTATCCACTTAGTAAAAGTTTAATAAAGCGTTATGCGTTTTATCAAGTAATTACATTGGGAAAGTTTCAAAAAATATTGTTCCGTTCAGAAAAAGCATTTCGCTAAAATGTCCTGTGAATTCATTCATCGTAAAAGCGAGCAAACAACAAAAACACAATATTTTTCCGGTGCATAATACTTTCGTCGATTTTGTGTTGACCGATGGTACGACAAGTGTTTCAACGGAGAGCTGCAGTTTGCAACGTTTTCAGTTACTTGAGCGCCGGCCAAAGGAATCAAGTTACTCACATATTCCGGGTATTTACCTTTCAATGTCGGTAAATGATGCAATATACGCCAATTTGGAACAATTTCACCGGAAAGTGTACCGTTTATAGCTGCTCCATTAACATTACGGCTAAACGTGTCTCACGTTCCTGACAGACGAAAGTGAGTTAATTTTACGCTAACGGACGGCGGCTAAATTTTTAATCGCCCCGTAAAACGCTGACGGTCGCGTAAGGGCATGCATCCCGCAGGGTGAACCATGGGGGATGAAACGGCCGGGCTCGGAAAAGTCGATCAAGTATCTTTTACGCCCTTACTGGCACGTGGAACATTAGAAATGCATTAGCCCTCGCCTATCTCGGGGACGACCCTTATAATTTTGACGGTGCGCAATCCTTCACAACAAACGTTCGCAAATCCTCGCCCTCCAATTTTCGATAAAAGAAAAAAAAAATTGGTACATCTGCAGAGCAAACGCCGTTTGCGCTCAACACGCGCTCTTCTACTTTTAATTATTTCCTACAGAAACTTGAAACAAAAAAATCAACCTGTTTCTGTTTATGTTTTTTTATGTGCATTAGAAAAAATCTTTTTACTAATCTTTTTAACTAATGTTAAATTTCACAAATATCAAAAACATGGAAAAACGGATTTTTCAACGAAGCTAGAGAATAGTGGAAATTCGGGAAATTCCTTGTCAGTAATGTTGACGTTGTAATAACGTGTCATGTTCATTCGATCGTGCGAATTATCCTACATGCCGTCGCGCCCATGACAGCTGGCGTTCGCCAGCACCAAAATCAATTTCCTGTTCGAGAAAAAGTTAGCTAGAGCAGAGCGGTTTGCTGAAACAATCGTATTAACAGCTGTCATCTCATTCTGCTACATCGATACAATAATAGCCTGGCGAATTATATGAGCGAATAGATTTTTCCGAAATGCTAATGCCAGCAAGATAATATTTTATTAAAATTTGTGCTTCTTAAGCTTACGAAGGAACGGGCTCTTAAGCTCGCAACGGTAAACTGCCATTATGTACAATTCTGAACTTTATGTCCCTTGGAACGGGATCTGATGGCCGCAGGAGCGAAAACGGAGCGGGCAAGAGCTACGCCATCGACGTCCCGGAAGTAATCTCGCGTATTTAACGAGCGTGACTTAGACAATAGGTGCGCTAATGATTCGCAGGTGTTTCGCGAGCGATTCATTGATGTATATCGGCGTGTTCCGCGAATGACATGTTCATAGGACATGCGCTCCTCCGTATGCGGGCATCTCTCCATCGTCGTACCTCTTAAAATACGCCGTGGCGAAGCTGCGGCGATACATACCGCGCCTGGTAGACGCCGGGGCGCTCGCGATATATGCGAGGCAACAAACTGGCGTTTGTTTTAACTTCGCCATTCTTTCGCGGATATAAATTACGGGCATTTATCCGGTTCACCGGAGCATGTCCGCCAGTAATATCGCGCACACAACCAACGGGCAAACAACGTAAACGCGATCGGCGAGAGGGAGAGGCGCGCGTTTCGATGTATGCGTGGACGTCGAAAAGCGCCGATAGTCATAGTCGTAGAAAGACAAAGAGGAAAAAAGAGAGAAGGAACGGGAGAAAGAGAGAACCCCCGGTCTATTGTTCGGTCGTACCTCCGCGCGTCGATATGAAACATTTCGAAATCCTCGTTGTTCCGTTTCTACCGTGCGCACGACCGATTTCGCCACTGATTTAATGCGACTGTAAGATAAATCGGCAATCAACCCGACGATCCACTTACGCTCGCTTCCCGCTGAGTATCCCGTAATGTAACGCCAGCGCGGTACAACAATCGGGAAACATTACGAGATACTCGACTAAAGCGAATACCAGTAGATTTTAACACCTTGCATTTGGAGAGCTAATAATAAAATCCAAGATATCGTGTATCGCGATTAAATTTCACGTTAATTATAACCTTCACAATATCGAGTTCCCTCGTTTTGCGCTGAATACGGTGGCACCTAGTTCCGCGCTTGCCTTCGATTGTGGCCTCAGAGCAAACGAGGAGCGAGGTCGCAGTCGATTTCCTCCCGACAGCTCCACGCGGCTTTTCGCGAGCGGCTTGGCACGCGACTCGAGCCGGTTAATAATCCACGCAGATAGAAATCTGACACGAAAGCCGACGCAAGAAGCTAGCTCGCAGCCGGCGTGTAAACGGCTCTTTAGGTCGCGGCGAGCGTCTCGCGTGTTTCACGCTTCGCAGTGGCGAGAGATTCGACGTGTACAACCGTCGGCCGTGCATAGAGCTACAATGTCGAACCATTGTAACTGAAGCGGCGTAAGAATCCGCAAGGTTCATTTAGAGGAAGGTCGCCGACACTGACACAAGCCTTCTGAAGCGGCATCGCTTAGTTTCCCGAAAACTAAACACTTAATATTAATACTGATAAAAACAGAATCTGTTACAATTAATTGCAAATTTGTAAATTTGTAGAAAAGAAAAATGTAGCCTAAATTCAATTTTTCAGACATTTATTCTCGATTGTGTTGCAAAAACCTTAATTACTACTATATATGTAAAAACTGTTATACCATCTGATAGAAGACGCTTTCTAGATTACATTTTACATTTTTAAAAAATTTTATTTTAAATTTTTGTTTAAGAATTATGCCATCCAAAAACAAAGTATGCATTATTGATGATCTTCCTGTACGTACGGCTTGATGATCCAAGGAGATACCTTCGCAAATTGCAAGCATACTTTATTCGTGCCACGAACCCTTTAATTCGTACGACAAAAAGAGTTATCAACTGAAAATTGTTGATTCAAGCCACGGCCGGCGTTTATAAATTTCCCCACAAATGTCAGTTCCTCGCCGAGCTTCCTGGGCCTGGAATAATTCGCCTCTCAGGAATAAACGTTCGTACGGCTTGGCATGATAATTTAATCTCGCAGCACCCTCGCCCGCGGCTCACAAGCGAACCGCCGCGCGCGCCGCTTTCCGCTCGGTGAGCCAGGTCGTAATAAATTTCGATAAATCTCGTTGGAAATTCATAGCTAATCAAGGATTTAACGCGCGCTTTGAGCGCCGGCTGGGCATAAATTGCATTTTTCCCCGCGGGCTATCGTAACACTAAGGTTCAACCTTAGCGGAAACCAAGCCAGCCATCCCCTCAATCAATCCCCTGGTAATGACCTATACAACCGCGAGTGGCTTGCCACCGATCGCTGGTTGAGAGAGGTCAAGCGCAAAAACCCCGAATAAAATATTTTAGAAGGCAAAAGATTTCATAGATCGTAAATTACACCGTCCTCGCTGTAATCGCATTACAAAATTACTCTCCGCTAGTGCGACCTCACCTCACGTAACGACACTCGAATAAACCGCAAAACGAGCGGGGATCACTACCGAGGAGCGAACCGGCGTGATCTTTAGCCTCAGATAAATCGCTATTTTGGCACCGTTGACGCCACAGTCCACAAGCCCTCCCTCCCTCCCTCCCTCCCGTCTCAAGAAAGCATTCCGCCGCTTTTCTCTCGCGCCTTTGCGTTCCTACGCTCCTCCGTTCTATTTTCGCACACCTCGCGCTGGCGCGAAAGTGTCGGTTTACCATGACGGATACTTATCTACTTAAATTTAAACGCGCGCGTTCACCAATTAAGTATTAACGTATCGTAATTTGAATATTAACATTATAAGCAAAATTAATTTCATTTTAAAAAAATGAACTGAAAAGTAGAGCGCGTTAATCGGGTTTACCGTACCGTGGGTGGTTCTGTATCCTGCGCAGCTACCGGAACTGCAGTAATGCCCAATAGTGGAACATAAGTTAATATCTTCCGAGTCGCTCGTGCAAAAGCACTCGCCACTCTGCACATGACATTGCCCAAACTGCGCCCCGCTTGTAGAACGTATTCCATCTCGGTGTAAACCTTTAATTAATCCTGCATCCAAATTTTCGGATTTGCAATTTTGTCACCGAGGTTTCTTCACCGATTGATATTACAATGAACGATCGAGATTTAACAAGTTATATCGAGTATTATTAGATAAAACTTTTAAATGATAACTGTTACGACGTATATGCCCAAAGCAACAACAATTGAGATATAAATCTTGCTTGTTGCAGATATGTGAAGAAGTGAAGTAATCGAAGGTGTGTGATAATAAAATTTTGTAATAATGCTAAGATTAAGAATCCCAAAAACATTTGCTTTAATTTGTCATTTTTATAAATATAAAATAATTGTTTAATTGCACAATAGAATATTTAAATGGAACGATGTGATGTATTGAATAGCGTTCTGTCTGTCGTGTATTTGTTTCCTCAAATACGTTGTTTGCACATATCGATCTATATTTAGAAAATTGAAGACTGTTCCTATGCTCAGTTTGAATACTCTGCCACTCCCTATTAATAGAACTGAATCACCAAGCGTGATTGATTCTACGCAGAAAGGTTCTACCGGCACCAAAGTCGTGAAAAAAAAAAAATTACAATTTGCATGAAGCAATAAGTTGCGCAATAAAAATTACACGGCATGAAACAAAAATACCTCTTTTATAATGTTCAACTATCAATCATTAATCAATACTTTTAGAGATGCGACATTCAATTCTTATTTAAATGGCAACTTTAAATAACGTATTGCAGAAATAACGCGTTGCGAAATATCCGCAACAAGGAAATTCTTCAACGCAAAAAGACCTCGATCGTCCATGAAATATCAGCATATCGTAATTGCGACACTACCTTTATCACACGCGCACGCAAAACACAAGTGACAAGAACGGAGGCAGATACGTACTAACTGTTCGCCGTTGGCGAACTACTTGGGCAAGCCTACGAGTTCAGCGAGGGTTTATATAGAGGATCGTCCCACGTCTCCTAGCGAAAGAAGAGAACCGAGAGTCACACGTTGAAAGTCAGAAAGAGAGAGGAAGAGAGAAACTCGCGATAGGAGTTAGTCACTAGCCACTGTAGCTAGTAACTAGAGATGCAAGGTAACACTAAGTTTATGTGTGTACTGAAATGACTAAAAAAAATGACAAGAAAAAACAAAGTTCCAAGGTTAATTAATTAGCATTTAACGTTTGCTAAAAAGTTTATTCAAAAATAGTAGAATTCTTTCTTCAGAAAACGTAATTTTTCTTTCGGAGAAAATATTTTGATTGCTGTTTAATTGTGGAATGGCGTGTCTCGCTTAAAAATTAAACACGCGATGAAATTAAAGTGGCCGATTAATATGTGCAATTTTAAAACGTTATTTCTGGAACGACACGGTAGAAGATACTTATGTTTTTATGCACATAAATTTCACTTGGACTCTAAATATTCGCGTTATTGTGGGACGGCTTCAAAATACACATAATTATACATAAGTACACATGTCGTGTCGGAGAAGTCCGATTCCCCGGAGAGATATCAACGACGGAGAACGAGGAAAGCTGACCCGTGTCTCTGTATAACGGGTAGTGGTAAAGATTTCGAGCGAGCGAGCGAGACGGTGAATTGGAGACGAAAGAAGTAAAGATGAAGATAGAGAGAGAGAAAAAGGAAGACGCACCTATATGGTGAAACTAGGAAGAGAAAAGATCCTTGAGCACACTGACGATACAAGAGCGACAAAGTGCAGTAAAAGAGGTGAAGTTGACGGTACCGTGGTGAAGAAGGGAAAAGAGGGAGTCGGATTCATCCTAGAAACGTACGGCTGCTACTAACCGATGCGTCGCCACGGACAAAAATTTACGCCGCAAAACCGCCGCGCGTTTCTATTCTTGGACGACCGAGACAGGAAGGCAGGGAGGCGAGGAGTGCTAAATGAAAGAAACGGACGGAACGACGACGGAAATATGCATTTCTTCTTATTAGCGCTGAATTTATATCTATCTCTGTCACAAGGACTTCTATAAATATATAAACGAATTTTATTTAAAATATCTTGCAAACATCTTGTTAAAAAAAAAAAAATGATAGAATTTTCCAATCCACAAAATTTTCCTTTGTTTGTAAACTACGTGTATTTAATTGACATTTCGCGAAAATAGCCGAATTGCCATGACAAAGAGTATATGCGATTGCAACACATTATATCACGTGATTTACTGCGGATAGCAGATAAACTTTTTTTCAAACAATATGATTTTTATTTAAATACCGCGTTTTAAAGACAACAAAGACGACGCACGCTTGAAGATGGCAAATGGTAATTTACAAGAAAACGAATCGCGATAAGGTCGCAGTCGCAGAAATAGTTGGACGGCATCCAAACAGCTGAGTTTATCGTTGAACTTTATTGTTCCCGCTTCTGCTGGTTGATACAAGCACGCGAGTACGTGACGTCGGAAGGCCGAAAATAATCGCGGATGTTGTAAAGAATAATGTCGCGTACGCGGCGACAATATAATTTCCGATTCTCTTAAATATGAGAACGCATGTATTTATCTCTCGCGTCCGCGTTGCGCATTGACGCGGGCTTATCAAATCGCGACTGAAATAACCATGACGCGCGAAATAATCGCGATACTGATAATAACAAAATTCACAAAGGCAAATCCCGCAATAAATTTATTTTAAAGCTCAATCGTTATTATCATCCAAACATTAAAACGTTCAAAATTTACGTTGAAGGTAAATAAACTCCCACAAAATCTGTCTCAAAATTAACTTCAAAGTTATTACGGAACCCCCCGGTGACTTAGACGCACACAAGCTGCACTCTTTTGGCACAGCTTCGATGCGAAATCGTTGGCGGCAGCATCGACTGCAAGCTCCAATATTATTCTTAGACGAAGACGAAGAGGAAGAGAGCTTACCAAGAGAGATACTCAGCGTGTATCGACGCGACGTTCGAACAGATGGAGTCGTTACTATGCCGGTAGAAGTCGAATAACTCCTGATTATGAGCGTTCTAATAATTACCGATAACGAAGAGAGATGTACGTGTTAAACAGCGAGAGAAGCGCTACTTTCCGGTTGGCCAGCTGCCCGAAAAAAAAAAACGAGGGAAACGCTACTCTGTCACATTACCGTGTAAACGCGCTAAAGAATTTGTTCGAGTCGGAGTTTTAAAAATGTGACCTGTCCCGAACGGCATCAATTTGAGCTTCAAAATTCGTCACAATTATTCTTTTTTTTTTTCCACTGCGTTCCACGCAATGCGATGCGCGTATGACATCGTTGAGCGCCCACATATTTCGGGGTTAAAATTTTTCGAGTGTGCACGAGTGCGAACAGTTATTCTGGATCGGAAGAGCATATTTTTCCGAAATAAAAGCGAGGTGAATCGTTTCCTGCAACAGCCAGGGATGCAAAACATATAAATCATCTTTCAATTTTCGCTCGTTAGTCGAGCTTTGCTTCCCACCACCGCGTTATATCGATCAACCTGCCAGTGGTATAGTCGGCAACGAATACGTCAGTAGTATTTCACCCATTCAATTTGCTATAATCCGCTTTTCGGATCAACACTACTCTCCGTCGCCTTACTTTACGCATTCCCGGCGTGACGAAACAAGAAATAAAAATTTAAGGACTTAACGAGTGTGTATATTTTGACACAAATGTCCACTCGATGATGTAAAGTCGACGTTGATCTACTCAATCCTCGATTATGGCTTATACATAAAAGAATCTGATGTGCGAAGGATATCCTAACTTCACACATCAAAACTATTTTTTTTTTTTTTTCATTTTACCGGCAAAGTTCGAGCGCGATAAAAAACTACGCATTACAAATATTCAAAAACCGTTATATTCATGTGAAATTATTAGATTTTGCATACGGAAAAGATTTACATAAATATGCATCCTGAAAAAAAAATCTATTGCGTAAATTCTTATTTTACGGAATTGTAAATTCTATTTCTATAACTTCGTATAATTTACCACCTCGCAAACATTGATGTATACTTCCAGCAATTGTTTCTTCAACTGCACAGGAAGCGCAGTAAAATAATTATATATAAAACATATACGAATCATAAAAGATGCACGCGTGACGGTGGTGTTTCGTGTTTCTTTCGGTATCCGAAGGAAATCACGCACCTCAGGATCGACAGGAAACACGGATATAATACGGCCATTGCGGCACGTGTGAAATCTTGGCTACACGTGTAGTCGAGACCAGCTATCTTGCATAATTGAGAATCAGTACCACGTCGCCCGAGCACGTCTCCCGATGATGCTATAACCACTAGAAATCACGTTCCTCGATGAACCATCCATTTCTACAAATGTAATCTCGCCATCGTGCAATTTACGAGGGAAAAAGTTGCTTATAATTCAAAAGAATCGAAATATTTCACAAAAGGACTGTTAAACGGTATTTCAAATTGGCGGAACAAATTAAATCAGTCGTTTTCGTCAATAACATATAACGGTATTTAACGATAAACGTGAACAATGGAATAAGAAATAATTGCACGCCGATGCAGAAACAATCGCATCGCGGATCGGCATTTGTTTCGCGATCACGTAAGAGTACCAGCGTCGTCCGAGAAAGAAGGTTGAATTTGCGGTCGCGGGAAATCGGGGGAAATCCCGCGCAGGCAATATCCCGACGGTGTGTAACTCGGCGGAACGGCTCGCAATCTCGCAGGAAGGATTCGCCCCCGGGAAACAGAAATGGGGACTCATCGATTCGAAAACTGCAGCGGAAAAAGCTGCGGCGGCGGTTCGGCGCGAAGAAGAGAACGCGGAGGGAAGACTGATAAAGTGCAAACTGGAGCGAAAGATGACCGTCGTGATCTACCGACATAAATTCGCAATTCACCGAGTTTTCCTCGGTCTCGAAACGAGCAAGAACGAAGACGCTCCCGCCCCCGCGGCAAAAAGTTTCGCTCTTGTAATCTCCAGAACGCGAGGTCAGTGATACGTCGCGATTCTTCAAAAGGGAGCGATGATATATATCTAGAGTCGAAATAACGATGAGACACCGAGCTCGGCGTTCTTTCGACGATACTTGATTGAACAATAGTCACCCCGATACCAAAAGGAACAAATAATAAAATAATACGCGGTGTTTCCGAAGCGAAATCTGTTTCTTCGCGGAAATAGCGACGGTTTCCGCGTTTTTGTAAACTGCCACGCGGAAAGACTAACTCTCGTTTATCTTCTTTAAAAGAAACGTGCCCGTTTGCGAAGCAAGAGAACGTTTGCGACTAGAATTTTTATCTCGTGGAAATCGGCTCTCGCATGAAAGAAAGATAAAAGCTAGGGATTTCGAAAACTCCTGTCCGTAATCTCGGGACGTAATCTCGGCTGTAGACAAACAAACAGAGAGAAACGGGATGCGGCGGCAATACAAAGTTCTCGAGACAATTAATTAATCTTTTCTAGTGATATTAGTTTATCAATTTTCCAACCTGCATCTCGATTTATAAAAAGTGGCCAAAGGGAAAAAAATCGATAAAAATATAGAGACCGAACTCTAAAAAGCGAACCAATGTCGTCGCTCCCTTCCCCTTCGCTCACCACAAATTCCATAATTTGAAATTTTTTAACGAAACGATAAAGCACTTGGAGAAAAGGAAAGAAAAAGGCACGAAGACAAAATGCGACAGCTTTCTCTTTCTCTCTGCGCGGGTGAAATCTCGTGAAATCGGTACGAAGGAATCGCATTTCGAAGTTGTCGTACTTGGCAGTTTCACAGGGCGAATCATTCTCAAGCAAATGTGAGTTTCCGAGAGTGCCGACCTTCGCAGTTTCGACCTTCATCGGCGAGAGCTGTTCTCCGGTCGCGAATAAAAGAAGAAAAATAACTCGAATGGAAAACTCGTTATCGAGTGTCTCTTCGTTGCGCGCGCGAAGCATCCCGAGGTAGTTCTCTTTCAGGAGCACGTCAAGGGCCCTCAGTCGCGCGAGAATGTCACCTCACGGGAAATCACGCGACGCGAGGTCGGCATCCGATCGCAATTAACTGACGAACTTTTAATGAAACCGAACGTTCCCCATTCTCTCCCGCCCCCTCTCGCCCTCTTTTTCCTTTCTTTCTTGTCGCGAGGGTGTCGATGCGGAAACCGCGAATGGGAATTTATCACACAGTCGCGACATCGATTCGATGGATCTCTTATTCCTCCCCCCCTCCCCCCGGCGGAGGAAAATTAATTAACAGTAATTAACAACGTATCTTCCAGTATTGATTATTGGCAATGTTATTATCCTTACTGCATTCGTTGTGAGAGAAAGAGAGAGAGAAATCGCTTTCAAACTGCATACGTAATAGCTTGTTTATACGCGTATGAGGGACGTCGAACTGTAATCCTGATTAGCGCTAAGCCTATTAACAACTGCGATACTTGCGATAGATGGCACGTGTGAAATAGTTGGTTTGCGATATACGCTAATCGATAATTATCGCACGTTGCAGATTGCGAGAGATTCCGCGTGGCATAGCCGCACCGCGCATTTTATTTCACTAATGCGCGGGGAAGAGGCGAGGAGGAGCCTTTATTAGCGATATTATGAGGCTGTTTAGGTGAATCGCAAACACATAAAAGCCAGTAAAGGCCGTTCCCATTACTCGACCCAAGGCACCGACTCCCGCTTCCGCATTCACGGAATAAAAAGCGGAATCTCGTGCCGCGAGATATCACTCGAACGTGCATTTTTATCCGGCGCGGTGCGGCGATCTAAGTTGCAAAAATATGCTTCTTACGGTTCTTCGGTAAGAACGCCTGTAAAACGGTAGCAGTAACCATCCGGCTTAGCTCGCGCTCGCCTCTTAAATCCAACCGTATCCGATGTTTATACGATGCTTAAGAAGAAACGAGATGGTTTGAATACAGACATAGAATACTTTACATCTCATGCCTATTGTCTCGCGCACGATAATACGAGTGGAAACCGAGAAAGAAATGCGATCACGTTTAATAATTGTATTATGCAATTTCAACGACTAAAATGCACGCGTGTGTGAACACGTATATCCCTTTCATCAAAATATGACTCCGAAAGCGTTCGGTTTCTTCGCGATTCGAATTAACACGCAAAGGGGATCGGCATCGAGTCTTTTGTTCATATTCGAGAACGGATCGAATCTCACGTCGGCACGGCCGCCGAATGCGAAAAGCCCTGGTAGCCCCGTCGGTCGGCATGGCAACAGCTCCGAGCGTCCCGGCGTCGGGACGCTCGATACTAGACGACGACGGCGGTGGCGGTGGTGATGGTGGCAGCGGCGGTGGCGATGGTGGTGGCGACGGCGACGACGACGACGACGACGACGCCCAAATGCGAAAGGACGAGTGCACGATGGGCGTCAGACATGGGGTGTGGAAATTCGCCGCCGCAAATATCAGATCGCGATTCGCACGCGATCGTCTCCCCTCTCGCGGATTTACCTTCTCTTTCCCTCTCCCCCTACCCTTCTTCTACCTTCGCTTGGTCCCCGCGTGCACGCGTGAGGAGTACGTGCGTGGGCGCCGCAGGGTCTCGCAACGATGGCAACGACACGCTGCAAAACAATGTTGCGCGAAAATGACAGGCGTGTGGAGTATCGATTTTCGATCCCCCGCGACGAGTCGATCGCAATCGGTTTTTTGATATACTCGAGTAAAAAAGTCTATAAGTTACGCGTAAATCTCAGAATGTTAATTTAGAAGTAATATAAAGAATTGTACTAGGACTCAAATGAGATAAAACTTTTTTAATAACGCTGTTCATACACGAATGCCGTGTCTAAAATAATCCGTGTTTCAAGCATTTTTTCACTATGTTACAATTAAAACATTCCAATCCGGTTTATACAGTTTCCATTTCCGGTCGAAACTGAAAGTTGAAAATATCAACATTCGATAGAGTATGTACGATTTTACTTATCAAAAAGTTTTTTTTAGATTTTTGATAAAAAAAACTTCTCTCCAATTTTAAAAGGAAAGATAATCTCAAGCATTCTGTATATAATATATACTTAAGATATGAAATAATTTTACTTTATAGCATGTTGACCTTAGCGATCTCTTTAAAGTACTTTTTATGTGCGTTCTACATGATATCGCGGTATATGCGCTCGTAAGAAATATTTCTTTTTATCAGCGTCATAGCTGACGCATTAGTGTTATTAAAGTGTGTCAGGAAACCGACATAAAAGGGGTTGTCGCGAAGAAATGGAATCGAGTAGCATTTTAAGTTAATGCGCAGATCAACGAACGTTCCTTCACAGTAACAAGATCCGTCGAGGTCTTTAAACTGACAAATTTCGGCTAAATTTAGACAATTAATAAAAAATGAGAACCAGGAAATGGGGTTTTTCTCTCGATTGTTATATTTGGTGAAAAACACGAATACCTCGCGATAGCGAGCGACATATTTTTTTATTGCACGATATATCAATCTGTTTACGAATGCAGGTATATCTTGCGTGCGTTTGCAAAATTAATTTTCCCTGTTTGCACCGCGATACGCATTTATTTCCTCGTTTCGTCCTCCCCTATCCCCGTCACTCCTTCCGGTATCGTTACGAGAGTAAATTGGAGTCACCGGCAGAAGAAACGTCGGCTCTTTCAGCAAAACGTGAGGCTCTTCGTGGTTTACGACGAGAGAGTGATATATAGTTTTTTTTTTCTCTACCTCACTTGCTCTAGGAAGCATGCATTTGATTGCTTTCCCCGACTCTGCGTCTTCCACGACCGTCTGTGCTTTCGATCACCTCATTTACATTATAAAGTTTCTCAAAAAGCACGTGTGCCTCTAGAATAAGGTAGAATGAAAATACATGACATTTACTCTCACGCTGTTCAGTCGTTCTGGAAGAATCTTTGAAGATTCAGGGAACAGCTCTATAAATAATTTTTCAATGTAATACTGTCCATTTTGAATTTTTAGAGAACTTTTAATATAAAAGTTGAAAAGGAAGTAAGCGTATCGGTCTGATAGATTTCAGGTGATAACCAAGAACTGTCTAGGAGAAATTTTCTTCTGTTGACCATCCGTCTTGTTATCGGTCGTGATGAAAAGAGTGAACTCAACGACTAGACCAATATTTGACGGGAAGACTGGCTGCAAGATTACAGTCACCCATGAACTTCATCGAGAACGCCATAGAAACTTGCGGAAACGTTCAGTATCAAAACGGAAATTAACGTTCTTCTCAATAATAAAAATATAACATTGAAAAAATATTAATATTGCATTATTAATTCCGTATTAAAGGTATTTTAAAAAGGTATTATATTTAACGTATTCTACATTGAATAAGAGTTTGATAATAGTCGAGTCAAACGTTGAGTGAAATAATGAAATATATTTTTCTGTATATATATTCTTGAATGAAATCTTAACTGTAATTTAATAAACAGATTATTATTTTTGATCGTGCTTGTAATACTTCTTTTTTGGTAGGAACACGTTAGAGTTTTTAGTGGCAATGTGAGGCACGATCGGTCGATCAAAAAAAAAAAAAAAAAAAAAAAAAAAGGACAATGAAATGAAACATTTGGTGTTGACAGCAGGTTCTCTAGATAATCCGTTTTAATCCGAACAACCTTCGGATGGCTTTCAGACACGTCCGAGACAAGAGCCTTCGACAGTCCTGGCCGCTCGCCAAGCACTCCGAGTCTGATTAGCTTGTAATTGCGTATTGTTTCCCCGGTAAAGTAAGATAGAACTAAGCGACAGACAAAGAAAAGAACAGAATATAAAGGAGAATGAGATAATGTCAAGCTTCGAGTTCTTGAAATCTGCGAAAGATTGCTCTCCTCCGAGTTAAGCTCCTCGAGAGACTACTTGCCTTGGTAATGACGAAGGAAACCGCGAAACAGCAGAAGACAATTCAGCGACGCTAGAATTATTCAGTTAGCATAACTAAAATACGTTGGTTAGCATTCTATTTGGTTAGCATAACTACAAATTTTCAGCAACACTGAATCGCTATATAAAACTGCTAAATGAGTTCTGTTAATTTAAATTCCATCTATTCGACAGACAATAAAAATATATTAAATCCTCTTCTTGTTCAAATTGAATGATATGCTTCTGATCGAATAAAATTTGAAATCTGGTGCAATAAGAGATTCAAGAATCTACGAAGCCTCCCGAAAAATCTCCCGATTTATTCGATCGTTCTGACTTTGTAATACGATCCTGCTGTACTACGAGCGAGAACGACGGGCGAAAAGTTGCGTGGAAAAGACGGCCATCGGCATGCGTCTTTCACGCGCGGATCATCGAAGAGGTTGAGGGATCCTTTGAACGCGGTCATGCACCTCTTTTGTGCCTCATCACAATAAAGAACCGTGGACCCTTCTCCAACTTCCTTTTCCATTTCTCCTCCACGCCCAGGGTTTTTTAACAGAATTTGAATCGACGACGAGCACGCACCGCGTTCGTTCGGGCGCGTTGAAAAGTGATCGTTAGAGATCCCGCTACCTCGTTAACTTTCCATCTTTCCCGACTCATTAAGCTTCTCTTGAAATTTCGTGGAAGCGCTCGGTGCTGAGCAACACTCGGTGTGTCGTACCATTTCGCTCGATATTAATCAATTCACGAACGTAATGAGTAAACCTTTGTACGTTTCTATATAGGGAAACTTAATTTCATCACCGAACGAGAAGGCAGTTTGTTCGCTTAATTTCCGCGATCAAAAGTTCGGCGCGTGGCTAAGGAAATTTACCTAGCAAACTTTTCTTCGTTCACAATCCCGAGATCTTTACGATAGGAAGAGTAGAATTTAAATACTTAAAAAATCGCAAAATTTCGCCAAGAACTAACGGACGAAATCAGTGGTTTGAATATTACCATGAATGACGGCCGGAAAGCAACTCCCGGGGAAAAAGTTAAAAGAATATAAGAAATCGCGTACCGTCACACTTTGCACGCGTTCAGGATATCCGTGAAATTCCGCGAACAGAAGAGAAAAGTTCGAATCGATCGCTGTATTTCGTCTCGCATCGTGAATTCGCGCGAGTCTCGGGCTTTTCATTCGGCCTTTTCATTTCACCTGTCGCGTACTTCCGAACGAAAGCACATAACTGTGGAGATGAAACGCGATTGACGACACGTAAGAACACCCTTCAGACGTCGGTACGTCACGCGGCACGTCCTATCGTTGTTGTCACTGTGAAGCCAGCAGAAGCGAGAATTGAGCGGAGAAAACGAAAAAAAAGTGTGCTTCAAACCCGATCAGCACCAACAGAATCATTCACTCTCCACTCAAACGCTCGTATTTACGCGAATGTTGCTAGCAATTATACAAAGTATAAGTACACACTCTTCTTTCAAGTAACGCATTTACATTATGTTGCCACATAGATAAATCTGTTTGTCAGTAGTCTTAAAATTATAATTTACTATTAACAGCTGAAAAATAAAGCTTTTTAAAAAAATCTCTAGACAAATGTTTATTCAATTTTTTGACAAGCTATTTTAATTTTCCAAGCATAAGGAAGCGTTTCCATTCAAGAATACGCGTGGGTGAACGTGACACCGCATCGAGAGATACATATAGACGACAGAACTCGAAGGACCGATGGGATGAATTTCATCGGTGCCATTAGGGATGAAATCGAACCAAGCGACACCATCGCAACGCTTTTCGCGGTGTATGAGAACCGGTTCCGAACATCACACTCTATTGCCACTACTGTCGCAACGGTCTTACTACTCTCCCTGTTCGTCGACGAAACTGCGCGTGCACGCATCGTTGCATGTGCAACGCTATGACGTTGACGGGTTTACAACCGAGGGACAGAGCGCGTCTTGTCACACACGCGGCGAAATCTTTTTCGCAACCGAACAAGATTACACGTCGTATCGCGTAGAAAGCTAATGTCGCGAAATCAATAATGATGCTCTGATGCAAATATTAAAAAAAAAATAAAGGATTTTTATATTAATGGATATTTGTATTAATAAATTATATGAAGTAATAAAAGTTATATTAAAATTCAGATTAAAAACGTTCATATTTATTGGATACTGATTTAATAACGACGTAATAATTAAAGTGGTAATTAAACATTTCCTTGTTATATGCGAGCCAATAATAATTCAGTCCGGAATTTCGAATTTATTTCCTGCAGATCACAGAAACGTTTGTTAATTTAACTGAAAATACACAATAATTCTTTGCCTCTGTTGCCGTTCAAAGATATGCTTCACGGCCAGCGACCTTCTCTCATTCTGTCCTAAAATAAAGTACGCATGCAACGCGGAGCTTGCTCGAGCTTGCACGCCACACGCCTGTCAACTTCATGTATGAACGTTATGGAAAAAAAAAATGGGGAACAAAATGCTTTCCTCGCGAGCTGAAACGAAGAATGAAATAAAGTCCTTCTCTAAACGTAAGGTTGGCCTTAACCCTCGCACAGGTGTTTTCTCTCTCTCCTCCAAGGGGTGAGTCACGCTAACCTCGGCTCACGAGAGCTCCCCTCTGCACTTTCCGACCGTCGTGCTCTCCTCCTCCTACATCGTCTACACGCACGTTCCATGCGATACTAATTAATACCACTCGACCGCCCCGCAAATGAAAGTCACGGCGACGGTCGGGCAATGTTCGGGGAATGGGCGAAGAATGAGTCGCACGGCCACACCCTGGAATATGCGGCGGCATTGTACGCGAGGGTGTTGGAGACAATGTCACATTCACGGGACTTGGAAAAAAGAAGAGGGTCGTCTCACGCCGGGCATCAAAAGAGGTCTGAAGCACCCTATACTGGGGTCGCCTCGTTGACAAAAACAACCGTTCGAGATGCGAGAAGTACTTTCCGATGCTTTAAGAGGACCAGTGTAGCATCTCCGAAAACTGTAAACTGAACCGAATATAAAGAAAATCCCAAACACAGCCCAGCTTTTAAAAGCCGAGTAAAACAAAGGATCGTTCAAATAACGCCCATAGCGTCAAAACAAAAAATAATTTATTTCATTACGTTTGAAATATGTCATTTTAAATCATAGAAATAAGAATTTTTATAATTTCTGTGCTATTTTGTATAATTAATTAATAGCTCACAGTAAATTACGGATGTATCACAAACAGAATAATTCATCTTAGAACTTGTAAAATTCTAGCTAACAATAGCACACGTTACACTTGTCTACTAATTGAAAAGAGAATTATAATTATTCGAGGACTAACAGCTGAGAGAACTAATTATTCACGCGCCTCTTGTCGAATTAATGAATTCAATCGAGTGGCCATCAATTCCAATTCGTTCGACTTGTTAACGTCGTTATCTGTATAATTTACTTGCAATGCGACAGCGATAAGGGCGCGGTCCAAGAGCTAAAAATAAATGGGCACGATATTTATTATCTGTCCGGCGTAATTCACACGACGATATAAATTCGTTTAATCGGACTCGCACGCGTGGTCGGCGCCGCTTTCAGTCTCGACGTTTGGTCGCGTTTGCCTTTAACGTTTTCGTACGCGATCGTAAATAAGCATGTAACATCCTGCAGCAAATCCTGCAATTATAAATCTGCGCGCGATCGACGCGATTTTCATATTCGACGCATTTCTAAATCTTGTCGAAAGCCGCGCTTTTTTTCTTTCTTCGAGTCTAACGAACACGTCCCGACATAGTTCTCTTTCCGCGACGAAATAGCGCGCCGTAGACAAGTATATCCGGGAAGTTTGGGCCATTGAACCGTGTTGCTGGCGAACACAATGAGCGACCAAACACGACGTAGACACGGCCACTGACCGATGCTCGTCTACTCGGGGCCGGTCACCGATATATCCCCGTGTCCGACATGTCGTGCGTTCCCCGTAGGAAATTGGCCCAAGGGCCGTGACCGTATATCGACATTACGTCAACCCGCGCCACGTCGATCATATGATCGAAATTATGAAATAATTAGCGACGTCGCAGCGAGCGGCGAGCGATACGAACGATCGGCTAGCGTTTTTACCAGATTGCCGGATAATTCCAGGGTCCACGAGAAGATATCCGGAACACGCACGCACGCACGCACCACGCACATTAACATTTCGCGTCACGTGGAGTCGCTGTCGTCTACAAAAAAGCATCGCGCACGCAAATCCAAGTCGCGATAATAAAGTAGTTGATTACGGGAAGCAGCATCAAGCTGGAAAGATTTATCAAAAAAGTATCAAACGTAAATCCCTCATTGCTTTTACCTTGCGCAAAAATAAAAAGTTTTGTAAATAAATTCCGCGACAAGGATTAATAAAATCGCAAAAAATTCACCTAATTAATTACCTATTAATTTTTCTTGTAAAAAATGAATCAGATAATATAGTAAAGAGACGAAATTATTTAATTTGAGAAATATCAATAAAATACCGAAAATTTCTTAATTCAGTGAAATAAGTAATTAAATTCGTCTCTCGTTAAATAAAAATAGCCAAAATTTCCCACGATGATTTTTCGTCGATTACCTCATCGACATCTGATTCATAAGTTAACTAAATTTTTTAACTTGATTAAATTTCTTCAGTTCAGCTATTTATGGTATTTCAGTTAAATATGTAAATACTTAAAAGTTCAAATTTTTAAGTACTTTGATAAAATTTAATTTAATCAAGTTAAGGAAATTAGTCAAATTAACATTTTTTTTCTCAGTGTAAACCGCATTATTTTTTTATCGCGACATTCCGTTCGCGACAGATGTACGTCACTTTAAATTAATTTTGTGGAATGTTAAGTAATACGATTGCATTGCCTCGACCCGCTTCTTCCTTCGCCATGAACGTGACGATGGAGACGTAACGAATGCCAGAGAAGGTTTAGACGCCTCACGGACATAAGAATGCGTGAGTAGACAATTTAAGGGAATTAAAAGTTAATTGCTTTGAATTGAAAATTTCACCGCCAATTGAAGCGAAACGAGCACATTGCAGTGGAAATAGAGAAACACATCACAATAGCTAAAACTATACGATGAAAAAGCTACTTGACAATGTGCATTCGATCAATCTAGTAAGAGAATAATTAACGAGCCTATTTACCATACCGCTCGACCAGCACACTTAACGTGACGACGTTGTAAACATAAACGACGATTGTTAAAACGTCAACGAGCCGGAGAGGAATCATTAGGAATGGGAAATCCTTTTTCTCCGCTAATTACTCGAGAAATTTCAATCCGCGTGCTGGGCACTTTACAGCGACGTGCAACGATCGGATAAACCGGTCGGCGAGAACGACGGGCCTTTGCAAAGCAGCACGACCGTGTCATAACACGCTCAACAATGTCATGTCGCTATTACGAGACGCACACAGCGGCGCTTGCACGCGGTTGCATACTTACTACCACTTGTAATTCCTTAATGACTGCGGAATGCTGGGCCGTTCGAAGGGAGTGAAAGTCGCGGCTGAACGGCCGACGCTCGTGATGACTCGAAGGTTGCACGAGAGTGAGACGTTTTCTCTCTGCATCTGCTAATGCCGCGCGATACATATCGGGTGTATTACCAAATCGTGTTACACAATCGCCAAGCAAACCCGGACAATAAATGTCTAAATGCCTGTTATTAATCAGAGGAGGAACGACCGCGTCAAACTCTCCCTCGAAAGATAATAAATAAGACGCAACAACTCTGGCCAGTTCATCAAGGTTACGTTAGCGTCGCCAACGAGATGATACGTGCTATAAATATCTGGAATATTCTTCTGTGAGAGCGCGGCATCTTCGGTCCATCCCGCGCTATGGAGAATGCGTGTTTTGAACTGTCCGAGCGATACCGACCGCATCCATCACTCGTGGTGATAAACGACCGCGAGGACGGGACGTAAAAATGATATGTCGATAGCCCGGCGATAAAGCAAAAAGTACGACAAGACGCGCGCGGTCTATAAATATAACATAACAACGCTAATGAGGCCCCCATCATTACCATACCGCAACGCAGGGTTTCCGACGACTCGGAGAATTCTTGCCTTCATCGAACCGAACTGATAACGCAAGAGAATAACGGACGATGCTACAATAACATTATTCTACGTGTAGCAATCAAATCGATTTTTAAGAACGGCTTGTCGGGTGGACAGTTCATCCAACGATAAAGTTATCACGGTCGTATAATATCGGGCAAAGAGCCATTGTCTATCGGAACACATGAGCTGCAGGTCGAACCCGGAGGCTGCGACGAGGAATCAGGCTGGCTGGCTGGTTGGTTGGTTGGTTGGCGGCTGGCAGGCAAGGCAGGCAAGGCAGACAACCGGCGGGGATAATTTAACCACGCGCGGCGAGAAGCCGGTTTTCCACGACGGCCCTATCACGAAAGTTGCGCGAGCGGAGGTACGACGAACCGAAGGGATGAGTCACGGCTGTTCGTCTCTCTTCCCACTCTCTTTCTGTCGCGTCGAGGTCGCGGCGACCGAGAGGGAGGGAACGAGGGACCACGCACGCGAACGTGGACTTAAACTGCAGACTGCAGAGGAAGACGAGGAGGAAGGTGGCGACGGTGATGAAGGAAACGAGAGGATCAGCCGCCACGAGAACCCGCGCCTACGCGCGGCCACGAGGGAAACAGATAAGACGAGGAGCTGCCGGAGAGCGACGAAAAACTCGCGAAACAAAAAAAAAAAAAAAACACGGGAAGAGAAAAGCGAGAGCTCCTAGCGTTGCCTACTTATTATACATCTGCCGGCAAGCTGCTTGTCTGCGTTGACCGGAAAGAGTTACGATGATTCATTGCCGCCTCGGGATAATTGAGCGTTCCGATGTACTTTTTAAGACGCAGCTTCAGCAGGTGGATGCAAGTGAAGTGCGTTGACTCATTCTCCTTCCTCGATATTCTTAGTTCTAGCCAATCTACCGCGACATTTTCTCAAGTAGTGAACGCGCGAATTATACGCAAAACTGTTATAAGCTGCTTGTCAATATCAAATTACGTTTATCATTAACTCGATCGTTGATTTTTGCGAGTTCAATCCGGTTGAAGCTCGCGAGCAAGTCCGTCGCGCGCGAATCATCGCCAATCAATATGGCCCGATATATAACCGCGCTGATCGAGGTACAAAGCGCGCGTAACATGGAATAGCTTGTTAAGCCGCCACGACGAAGATTAATAATAACGTCTACAAAGTGAGCTCCATCATTCACGGAGCTCGTGAAAGGCCGTTGTAACGGCTGCATCACGTCTGCGTCACGGTGAGGTATAACGCGCGCACAGCTGCATAATACTTCATCATTTCCCTGCGCGACAATGATCCACGGATACCGGGAGGGGAGAAGAGGAGGTATATCCTCGCCGCGATAAACACGCGAATCGAGGCGAATCGTGAGCGATACCAGCAACTATAACTTTGTTAACGCGAGCACCTTCTCGCCGAGTCGATCATTTCTACCAAATATAAATCTCCGGTAATCGCGAGCGTCTCCGAGAGATTTATCAGGACGTCCAATTAAGTCCACCGTCCGAGAGAACCGCCCTCGTTCCCGTGACGGCTATCGCGTGGCCGTCCGCGATTATCTTCCCCGGCGCACGGATCGAACGGGCGGCACGAACTTCAAGGGGAAACACGAAGTGGCCACGCTTGATCAAACACTGATTTTATTGACCGAGACTTTTTCGACGCCACGGATCGATTGTTCGTAGCGGCCGGAGGAAAAGATCGAGGAAGTTGGAACGGGGTCGCGGGATTCGATTCATTGCCGCTCGTAAAGCCGGTCGCCCCGTTTTTCCACTGTATGCCGCCGCCGCCGCCGCCGCCACCACCACCTTGCCCTGAAACTTGTTCACAGGCGCTTGGCGATATGTATTTCACGAGAGTCGTTCGATGAGCGCAAAAACATTTCATTCGCAACGAGCAATAACGCCGCGGCGCTATCGAAATCCGCGTTGCGTAACGCGGCGCGGCGTTCACTCTCGCCATAGTATCGTCGATGACAAGGAGTGGCAATATCGACGACATTAAAAACATTGACGACTTGTTTCGAGAATAACGCACTGCAAACGCAACGCACGATATCAAAGAGCGACGCAATTAGCTCGTACAAAATTGAATCCGATACGTGCGCGAGAGCGCGATAATTGTTCAGCGCAAGGGAACGCACAAGATCGGCATTATGAAATTTAGCGGAAAGATAAAATTATCCAAACATGTATTACTGAGAGTTAAATTACGTATAATGTTTCAATTTCCGAGTATCCGAGAGGCAAAACGTTTCCAAGCGAGCTACATCGGACAATGAAAAAAAAAAAATTAAAATAAAAATAAAGTATCACGTTCGCAAATATTATAACATCTCCCAAAACCGAGAGATAATGAATTTTACACAAGCGCGATAAAGAAGCAACGTTGAAAATAGCGTTCTGTTTGTTTTGAAAGACACCGTGTTTTCGCAAGTAATTTTCTGTCTCTCCCATCAAATGGAGTGACAACAATATATTAGCGTACGAACGCTCTCTTTCGCGACTCACCTCTGCGAGCGGCTCTTCCTTAGTGACGTCTCCATTCTTAGGCGTTTCGTCGCGGCTCGGCTTAGTCTTGTCCTTCTTGCTGAAGCTTATCGACCTGAAGGACCACTTTTTCTTCTGGAAAACGAGGAAACACACCGTCTAATAACGATCGGCAGACTCATCGCGTGTAATTGCACGTCGTATTTCGCGGAAGTAAAATTTCTAAATTGAGGTGCAAGAAAGACCGACTGACTGACACAAACACGTTTCAAAATACAAAAGAAAATTGATTTATTTGTCTACGAGCACGATTAATTAAGCGCGGATCAATGAGCGCGGATGCACAAGTCGCCTTACCTTATCCTTCTTTTTGGTTTCCTTATTGTCTGGAGAAGTGGCAGTGTTCGGACTGGCAGGGTTGGCCTCTGTAGGCGTCGTGACCTCCGCAACCTCCGCAGGAGAGTCTCCAGACGATTCTTGCTTCGTCTCCTCGGCTTTTACTTCTTCTTGCTGCGGCTGCTGAAAGCAGAGGAGGGAAAAAAACTTCAAATTTCGTCTTCCGAGATTAACGTTAATCCTACGCAAATAATAAAATGTCTTCGATTCGAAATAAAAATTTTTATAATGGATACGTGTGATGTATTTTACGATTGCGACAAATATGAATCATATCTGAATTCTCCGAATCAGCTGGAATAATATAAATCATCAGAAATAGAATTTTACCCTAGCACAGAGATTTCCTTAAGTAGGGAAACAAACGAGAAAAGGAAAACCATAAAAGCGACCGATATCTTACGCAAGATATATTTTACATCGTAAATCGATACCTCGTACAGCTACAATGGACGACTTCCCGCGGTAATATTTCCAAGTTCTACTACTTTGCAAGACGATAGCGTTCGAGCATCAGCTGATAGCAGTTTTCATCGCGGCTCTTCACCGACACGCGATATATTTAAAGTCGTTAAAGAGAGATCTAGGCATATCCCCATCATCCTAAAATCGTGTTCCTTCATTTACAGCTTCATTTACAACTTTATTACTTCATTTTACTGTACTGTCATTAACGAAACATCGCATGCAAATTACATTATCGAGAGCTTTGACGAGAATAAAATTACATATAATCGTTAGAGAGCTGATTAAAAATCGAGTTTTTCGTAAATTTAAATTAGGAGCCTAAAAATAATATTATGAAAATGATAAACAAATTATCTCGATTCTTCTCTTGGGGTTTAAAATCCCTACCAATTTGTACGGAAATGTAGAAGCTACATGACATCGAAAATCTCATTATATCATTTCTCACAAATATAGTTAGGCAAAACTGATTACACGAACAGGCTTTTTACCCGCGAGCGTATACGTTTCCGTGATGATACTTGTATAGTTGTCGAAAGTTTCTCATCTTGCGTCCGGAAGTACCGCAGCCACTTCGGAATGAAGTCGCTTAACTCTTTCCCATCGTGCCCCGAGGCCCATCACTTATGAATAATATCAAACTTCCGCGAACCGGGTTAGTTTTCCCAGAAAGTGCACAGTGCACAACGAGTTGCACGACACGAGAGGATCCTTTGTCCCGCTGATGAAAGGGCCTCGACGTACTCTCTCGTTCTACCGGCGAAGTGTGCAACTTACCAAACTAAGCTAAGAAAAGTGCTTGTCGGCCCGTCTTTACGCAAAGAAACTTCACTAGGACCGATTAGATTTCGAGTGCCCTGAAGCCCCAGAAGGTTTCTTTCTAAGCTGCCCCGTAGAGATAATTATACACTTAAGATCCAGGTATAAGACAACTAACCCAATAAAGGAAGAAGAACCATCGGGTCAAAATACTTTCATCGATTAACATAAACCATACAATTTTTTATCGAATTTAGATATTATTTATAATCCATGCAAAATTTTTAAAAAGTGTAGAAAACTACTCTGCAAATTTGCAAAAAAATTCTAATGGATTTAAGAAAAGAAAACCAATACGATGTGATGGTTAATTAAACGATGTATGTAATTGGTTCATGACGTAAACGAATACAAGCTACGTTAGAAACGCTTCTTGGAAATTGATTTAAAAACAACTTCGTTACTGATACTGTTTCCTCGAATTTATCGAAACTCTTCTTATCGTTCTATACATTCCAATTCTTTTAAAACTGTTTCGCACGCGTGCTCATTTGCTGCATTTTGCTCTTTCGTCTTTATACATTTTTTCGTCATACAATTTCGTTCTGAAAATCGAAAGACTCTTATTCTATTTGCTAGATCTGACTTTTGGCTAAAATTTCTCCGATCGATAAAACCCGTAGCCACGACGCAGCAAATATCGTCCGAGTCGAATGAAACAACGTAAATAGCGTTTTGCAAGTTGAGGCAGGTGACTGTGGTCGATTGTACAAACAACGAGCTACTTTATTATCGATGCAAATACGCGAGAACAATTCTACACGTTTATCTCAGATACGCAAACACGTGTGTATGTACGTTGCGCGATGCGATAAAACAAACGCAACGGCCGATCGAACGATGTTCCACGACGTCGTTTAAGAACGATATAAATCTGACGTGGGCGTTGAATGCCGGATTTCCTGATTTACAACGAATTGTGCGAGACGCGCCGTCACATTCGATTACAAGTAACGCGTTTACACATTATATTCTCTCCTTCTCTCCTCTCTCTCTCATTTTTTCTTTTTCTTTTCGTTCTCTGCATCATTGTCTCTTTCACAACGATGGTGAGACGAGGCGAATCTTCTCAGACGCGTTTCGTGCGCATTATATTATGTAAATATCAGCTTATTTCTGCATTCACGAGACGCGCGACGACGAGGATACGAGCAAAGGCAGGAGGGAGGGGAAAAAAGAATAGCCAGACGGAAAACGAGGTCCGAAAGAGATGAGGGGCATCGCGCGAAATATTCTCGACATAAATGCTCTCTCCTCCGCTTCGAGTACAATGGCACCACAAAACAGTGCGAGGATTGCGTATCAATATGAAACTGTAAAAACGTTGAGCCATAGAAAGTTGATGCACGAGTTATATGCAAACATAAAAAAAAAAACGGAAAATTATGAATCGAAAGATAAAGCATAAAGAGCCGCGCGTTTTTGCTATGGTTCTGTAACAATTATCGTGCTCACAAACAACAAGAGTCAAAAGGCTTGGGATAAGTATCTTTCAAGCCGCGTTTCTCTAATACATATGAATATTGCATTCGGTGTAAAACAAAATAATGAATTAAGATTCCGCGCGCGAATCGTATTACCGAAGTCGCAGGCAAATAATAATAATGAGGCATCTCCTCGTCTCGAGAGGCCGACATATTGGAATTCAGAGGCCACACGAGTTTACCATTAATTAATATTCAAAGATACGCGGCGCGGGCAACCTTGCGTGGCGGATAAAGACACCGGATCGTTGTGCGGCCGATCGCACAATATTGGAATACGAAGGAATCCACGGGACGCAGCGGGCTTTAAACGAAGGCCGAGAGAGATTTCCACAATAAATTCCTCGGCGCTGCAGGCGTGCATATATATGAATACGCACCATCTGTCCTGCGTACACACCGCAGTTTCTATAACGAATTCCCGAGCGTTGAGTAATCGTACGCGATCGACGTACGCAAAGCCGTATTTTATTTGGACTAGGCGATACCGCCCGCCGTGAAATCGCCACGCGAGCGCGTAAAGCGAGGAACAACACGTAGCGAGTTAAATTTAAACGTTGAAAAATACCGAATTCAGGGTGAGGATTTACCGCGTTCTAATCGAGGAGCCGCGTTTCACTGGAGACCGCGATGTTCGCTGGAACGAAGAATACTCGCAGGAATTCGGGCGGGTCAGAGTTACAATTAGCGATAGTAAAGCAGACGCGAGTCGTATTAATTAATAAAGCGCGTCCGTTCCGAGTTATGCGAGCTACACGCAGGATGATTCATCAACGAAACGCGCGGCGCTAGAATATCACGATGTTCGCGCGGCATTAATTATACGTGAAATACTTCGCTTAATTTCCGTACGATATCGTACGCGGCTGATTCATCGTTCGAGGAGGAGAAGAAGGAGAAGATCAATAGGCGGATCAGCATCTTTTTGCCATATACGTTAATGGTATAATGTACCTCTATATCGAAGTATTATAATCTATACAAGTTAATTACAGAAATCAGATTCGTGAACTCACGAGGTACGAAACACCCTACACATTAACTTGTCGACCGTACAGCAATATATCAATCATTAATAAAATGCAATCCTATCAACGTCCTGTTTTTTGTTGTTTTTTTTTTTATTACTAATAATACGCAAATTTAATTTCGATCAAATTTATAACTCTCTTCCCTTAATTTTTTTACAAGATGACTGTCCCTATATGCAAAATTAATTTTTTATCAAGTATCACGATGCATGTATACTTTCAAAAGAAAAAAATATATATATGTCTGCACGCGATAGAATTTTTATCGCGCGTCCAGGCGTGGTCCATTCGCAACGCGCTAAGTGAGTCACGGCCAAGGTTGCGATCCACACCTTGCTCGTTACGGATCCCTTGCGCATGCAAGAGATTGCACGCACGGTGCACTTTATTTCGCGAATACTACTCACAATCGTATTGCAAATTTCCATTGAAAAAAAAAGGGCCGAGAGCACTCACTCGTCGTCGTATCAGCGTGGCTAATATTAAGAGCAGGTGTTCAGCAAGCCGAGCGGGTTTGACTCTTAAGCAGATCGCACGCGCACCTGCCTTTAGGGATTTGGTAAGACTGCGAATAGAGACAGAGATACGTTATGCCAGACGCAGCGAAGACACCGGGGAAAAGCGATGAATATGCATGATGCGCGAGTATAATCCCGTATGTCACCCGAACGCACCCCCTGATCGGCAAACGCGACAAACTCAAGCTCGCGATCCGCGAGAATCGTAACAATGTTCTCTAACAGTCGATACGAGACAACGGGCGGTTAATCAGTAAATCGAGGTAAACCATGTTGACGTTATGTTAATCAGATTGACATATTTAAATCAGAATGTGGGTTAAGCAGTAACGATGGCAATCAAGGTGACACGGCAAACGAGACCCGGGAATTGGAAAGGAGAAACTTCGTCGAGACACAGGAATATTTAATCTATAACGGATCGCTTTTATGACATTCTCCTTGCCGCATTTATGCAAACACTTCATTAGCGAGATCTCCCTCTCTCTCTCTCTCTCTCTCTTTGCAGTGCAAAAAAAACTCACGGAATTTGCTGAGAAACGTGAGATGTAGCGCGCGGTTATTGGTGTCGATCAAACATAATTTAGTGATCAAAACGCGCGAAATAGTCACACGAAGGAAGGAAGGCGGGGAGGCAGGGATAAAGAAGATCTATTCGTCTGGGACTGTTAGGTATGCTCTGGTAAGAAAAGATACACGAAGCCGTACATGAGCCACGGTTACAGTTAGTCGCGGGAACCAAGGAGTGCAGCACGTGCACGTGACGGAGCTAAACGGTATCTTCTTGATTTTTTTGTCAAAAATTCAACACGGCTGTGCGAGCTTCACCATATACGTGTCACGTCGAGACACCGATCTTAGCCGCTTTATCAAACGCTATCGTGATATTCAAATGACAGACACTCGCGATGACGCGGGGAATCGGGAAGCGATGCGCCGCGATGCAATGAGTCTTCGATTACCAGAAGGGTGATTGAGATGCTCGTTGCTGTTCGCGAGAAAATGATCGACTCGGTGCGCGAGAAACACGAGGATTCACGTTCGATGAAACGATAACGACGGGGTAGCATGGTTCAACGTAGCATATCAAACTGACTTTTCGCGCGATCTTTACGGAACGTAAGAAAATACAGCGTGGTAAAATGTCTTGTACGGGAAGAAGCATAGTATCGATCATTTGCCTGAGATACGAGAGAAAGGGAACAAATCGAAATAATATACGGAGAGAATATCACCGCGAAAGTATTCTCTAACGTAGAACGAAAGATCGCTTAGGATCGAAATTCTTGCGCTGTTCTCGAATCGGAATGTTCTTGTGGTGCAAGGAAAAGATGTTCGGTTCGAATAACTGAAGTCTATGTGTGACGCCTTAAACCGACGCGAAATGGTAGAAAACGAGAGATCGCGAAAAAGCGGCAGAAAGGACTTGTCGAAGGGAAATGAAAGGAAGAGGAGAGGGTGGTAGTGAGGTGTGCTCTCTCTCGCGTGTCGTCGTATCTGGTGCGTGACAGCTGCCGCCGGTCTTGCTCAATCGGGGAAATATCAAGTTTCGTCTATAAGCCGGGAAGGTATTTCGAGATATAAATCGCCGCCCCTACTTATGAGATTCGAGTCGAGAAGAGAAGAAAAAGAGAAAGAGAGAGAGAGAGATGGACGAAGACCTGACGAAAACTTGGCACTTGACAGAATTGATACTGCGCTGCGAAACGCGCCACAAAGTTCTCAAAGAGAGCTACTGAAGAGATGGAAAAGTTCAAAAAATTAAAATTACTTAGAGAACGTTTCCGCTTTAGTTTGAACAACATTGAAATACGATTTTTTGCAAGTAACGTAAAATAAAAATGTGACATCAATTTTAATACTATAACATTTTTAACACGCAACGTCTCATTAAAAATTTCGAGTTCAAAAACGATAAACAATCGATCGCAAATGCGTGTTAATACCGTTTAATTACAATGAAATCAAACGTAACCGGAAGAACTATTTCAACGGATTAAACGCGATTGGAATCGTAAACGCAAGTACAAATATGAATTCATCCGTGTTACCCTCATCCGGTCTCTGTAACGCTAACGCACTTTATAAACGCGTAATGTGCAATTAATCACAAGCGTACCAGCTTTCCGTTTACAACGCATCTTACGTAACGCCATGATTATCGGTCATCAAGCCGATACGCGCGCTTGAACGGTCATTGAAGCGATGCAATGATCCTGTGAAGAGGAGCTCAGTGCGCTGATTCTCGCGTTCATGAGTTATAACTCCGTACGGCAGGAAATCGATCGTTATCGAAGGTAGGCTGTTCTCGACTGGCACACGAACGAAGTAGCATTTTTGCCTAGATCATGCTCAGAATAGTCAAGCCCGGACATCGTAAAAGCAACACTCGGTGCACGCGTGAAGTACAATTTATATATGACGCTCTTTTGTTTCGTCAAATGATTCCTTGGGGACGAACGCGGCAAAAAATGCATTAAATGAAATCGAGAAATTAAAAGGACGACAAAAATGTACTGTATACACAATCGCACAATTCCATTAATTGCTAATGTAATTTGCTAATTGTAACTAAATGTAATTTACTAATTGTAACCTACTTTCTAAATATGTGTATATGTTATACGCTGTCCTTGGTATTTTATATTGTATTAGCGATATTTGTTGATATTTTAAATAAAGAGAATATCGTTACTATTGTCACAATTCTGCACATTTCAAAAGATATGTATATAAACGTTTCATACCCTATTAAAATATAATTTGATAAATAAATACATTGATTTATTATTGTTCGTTATTTCACACGTATAATTTTTTAATAATAAAGATAAATATAGCTAACGCGCGCCATAAAAGGTGATTCGCTGTCGCTTTCAACGAATTGATTAAGATTAATGATTTGTTGGCGCGTGCAACCTCTGCCGGATGAATCGTCTCAGTGAGATAAGCGTCGGAGTACCTATGACTTTTACGAGCAAACGCGTGATTCAGCACACGCGCCCATTGTAAGCCGTTCGCGTATAATCCATACTGAACGAGATCATTGAAAGGTGATCGATAATTGAACGAGTGACTCACCGCAAAGCGATTCGAGAATGTTAATAATCAGGCGAAGATCGAGTGGAGGTGAACGTGATATTTAATGTGTCGATATTGAATTTGCCTCATGCAAATGGGAGAAATAATTATACGCGTGAAATGATCGAAATAGCGTAACTGAGAAATCTCGCAGCCTGTCCGGCGACAGGCGGCACACTCATGTGTAATCAATCAAGCCGAAAATTCGAGTCAATAGTATGATTTTCTCGAGCAAAGTGCTCGTTAATAACCGTAAAGGCTGTGTGTTAATAAGGTTTTAATATATGGCTCGTAATAAAAAATTATCACTATAAGAACGTGGGATGCAAATTATGATCATATCACCCGGACTAAAATCGAGATAATCACCTGCGCAAACAATTGACCCTAATACGGTTGACATGATTTTAACGTAATACACATATGCACACAAGACCCATGTGACACGAACAGGGGCTTAACGTCAAACAAACTTCATTCATTCTAGTTACCAATATGTTAATGTTTAAACCGAATAATAAAAGAAACTTAATTAACACACGTTTTTTTCAATGCTTTCTCTATACACATTGGACCACGACACTTTTAAATTAATTTTAATTATTTTTATAATCATAAAAAATTCTTCAATGACTTACTTAGACTTTAACATCTTTAAAAAGTTTTTGTATGATTGTTTACTTAAAAAAAATATATATATATAAAACGAATGTTATAACTAATTATAAAGCATGTAGTTTCTCAAAGAAATTTGTAAAACAAAATGATCAGATTGTGTGTACCAAGCGTTAAAAATGAATTCCCTGTGTATTATTTTCTTGCAGAATAATCTAATATCGCGCTATTAAAACACACATCGTTCCTCAATGTTTCAGTTTAAATTTTAAACGAGTGGTAAACGAGTAACAAAACTGAGAAGGACTTACCTGTTCTTTGTCCTTTTCGGTAGCCTCATCTTTATCCTTTTCTTTATCCTCGGCGGAGTCCGTGTGCGGTGCTATGCCGTTGGTGGTCGGCTTCGTGTCAGCCTCCTCGATCCTCTCCAGCTTACCGTCACCAGGTGCGGCCACGTCGCCGACGACGCCACCCTCGGCGGGTATTCCCTCCTTCTTCGGCGTCGTCGTTATGTCCACGGACCTCTTGCTCTGTCTCGCTCCCATGTTTGCTTCTTACCTTCTCGTGCCACCTGTCTTTATCTCACTTGCTTTCTGGGGTACCAGGTGGTGTCCAGCTAAACCGTCCTGCAATCAGAGCAAGGGAGTCGATTAAGATATTTTGCCAAATTTTCCAAGACACAACGAAAAATAAAAAAAAAACTAACACGACACGTAGAATGCAACTATGAATAAAATTAAGAGCGAAAGAAGTCGAGACTGTCGAGAGTAAGAGCTAACAAATCCGCGTTCGTTCGGGCTCTGCAATTGGACGCAGTTACACGCGTCGATCTGCACGCCGCGGATAAGTTCATCCGTCTCGCGGTATATACGCTGAGGAGCGGGGGTAACTTTCACCGTAGCAAAGATACATCGAAGATCCTCTCGGCTCCACCGTGTGTGTCGACAAACGAGGATTTGGTTATAAGGACAAGCGAATCCGAAATGCAGCGGTCGCGATTCGAAAACGACACGACTTACATTCACCTGCGTCGGATTGATCCGATAAGCGAGATTTATGTTTATCGATACGCGGAGCCGCGCCCTTCGTAATTAATAGTGACTTTCGCGCAGGTGTTTCCTCTCTCATTCTGTGTTTTTTTTCTTCTTTTTTTTTCTTACCAGAAACCTTCGCTTAAAAATTATCGTACGCGAACGGCAGCGTCGAGCGACCAGACGATAATGAGCCGTACGAAAGACACAGTTCAGAACACAAAGAACAACAGCACAACGGAAAAGCTCTTCCATCAGGAAACAACTAGGTATTGTCCCACCCAAGGATTCGCTTGTATTCGTTTCCGTTACGTATACTTGGCTAAAACGCGAAAAAAAAAGAGCACGGAAAAACCAAGTGAACGCGTGAAAGCACTTTTGTCAACGGCAGCTATTATTCGCTTTCGACGTTTTTCCAATCTAGGACATTCGTAGAGACGTCAAAAGTTGGGCGTAAGCGTACGCCATCGAGACGAAAAAAAAAATCGCAGATTACTGTATAATAATATTACCTGTGGCGCTCGAAAAAGGGCAGAAAATACACGTTGTTGTCGCGATTTTAATTATCCTCGGAAGAAGAGGAGAAAAATAGCTGGTTGAAAGCCGTCGCTGGAGCGAGGCTAACGGTACCGCGGCGATGAGTTTGCTGGTAACGAAAGCGGAAACAAACGCGCGCCGTACCGAGGGAACGGCTGCGAAAAACTGGCACGACGGCGCGCTAAAAGCTAGGCTCACCTAGACCGCTCGTTTGTAGCGCGCGCATTAACGCGCATTTAAACGACCACGTGGCTCACGCACGCACGTACGCACGCACGTTTCACTGCCGTCTCTGTGTGTACGCGCGCCAGCAGCTGACGGCCGTGATGCGTAACGCAACTGTGGTCGCGATGAACTTACGCGAGGTCTTTTGTGTGCTGCGAATCGATGAGAAAGTACCAAAAAAAAAAACCATTAAAAATAACACCGAGATTTCTTAAAGAAAATGTATAGAATCAATAAATTGAATATACAGAAAGTCTATGAAGTCTTTAATTCGAAATAGATCTTTCTAAAAAGACATCATCTTGTATTATCTCTTGCATAAATTACAAATATTAAAAATAAAAATCCTATTAAGCATCTTTATGGATATCTTTTTCTTTTTTAAATTCTAATCATTAATTGTAATATTTAATATATTAGTATAAAAGATATTTATAGAAACTTTCATATCATTAATGAAAATTAATTAATATAATAAAGTGTTCTTTTATTCCTTATCACAATATGTTATTTACAAAATGTTATTTCTGCCTCCGTTTTTTAAACATTAAGAAATATTTATTTTAAATGGTATTTAGATTGAAAACACTAAACGTTCAAAAACTGAAACCTTTAAATTTTCCTCATTTTAGACCCGTAATGTAGATTAACTCAAATCTCAATTTAACTTACTTTCTATCTTTTTCTAATTGTAAGAACAAGAAAAAAGCTAGAAAGAGTAAGTTAAACCGAGATTAAAGTTAATCTACATTGGTGCAACCGGATCTTAGTATTTTAAATCCAAACTATTTTTAAAGATAAAACGTTTTAATGTAAAAGTTAAGTAATTTTGTTTCTGAGTGCACTATATACATTATTATTTCAGTTTAAAGTATGTAATTCGATGTATAACTGCGCAGAGTTTGCCTGCTATATATAAAGTGCTTTATGACCAATATATCTATGTTTTCTTAAACGTTTCTCCTGGATACGTTAATATTTAAAAAATCGATAACTCTAAAAATCAATAATTCCTCATCGGTATTAAGTAGCTCTCGCGTTTAAATATAACTGTCATTTCATCTCCTCATTATTTACTTCTATTTCCGTTTTTCTTTTATCAAATATATACATTTAACAACGAGAGCCGCAAGTTTCGATTATGCAAGAGAATCTTGTGAATGCGGTACCGATAATGACTGAATTTCCATCGCACACATTTTCCGGATCTCCGTCGGGGAAAAAAGTCCCATTAACGAGGCGATTTTCATCACGCAGGCGAAATTGGCTTTCTGCTTTCTACCAGCGATTCGTTTCCCGAATGAATTCGCCCAGCGCGGGCATTCCTCTAGCGCACCACACGACGCAGTTAAGTTACGCCGGACGGATGAAAGTCAGCGAGCGAACGGTTGCATTTAACGCTAATTGAGCGACGAGAGTACGGAATACAAGTTGATTCTCTTCGCGATTGGATTTCGTTTCGCGAAAACAAAACTGCGCGCGCGTCAATGCGTAGCCGGAGCTCTGAAGCGCGCTTGCAGCTGTATCACTGTCACCGCATAACGCCATTTGTTTCAAGGTATCCTATTCACGGTGCATTGCACCTCGCGGACAGCTGTGTGCGTGCATGCACTGTGCATCGGTTGGCAGCACCACACGTCTAGCTGTCGCGCGTGTGCTGGATCCCGAGACGGAAACACGATGACACAATACTGTCACCTCTACGCGAGAATTTCTCGTGCAGCTCCGCTCACGTAATTTTTGACACATTCCGTCACCACTCGGTAACGAAGTTTAGCGTAACAGTGGGAAGATACGATCGTTTATCTTGTCGACGCTCGAGAGTACAAGTGTACCCATTTCACGCAAAGATTATAAATAACAGACGACAATATCTCGAAATAAATCCTCTTCACCCAAGAGAGCTCCCAGAGTAGGGCGGAATAGAGGCCATTATTATTACAGTTTGTCTTCGCCTCCGGAAATAGTGGGACATAATGCCGCCCCTATGCAGACTAACGAATGGGTGTATTCCCCTCCGACACAAATTTTCGGAACCAATTGCAGTGAGCTCTATTACAAAAGCATACCGCGTTACGGAGAGGGAGACGATAGCCGGGCGCGCGTTCCGCTTCGTTTCACCTTTATTTCTTCCTGGATTATCGAATTAGTAGAATAATTCGTGTAACTACCGAGAGAATAAAACGAGGGCATCGACTCCCGATGCGTTTCGCGCGTGCACACCTACGAGAATCGCCTAATTCCTGAAAGTTCTCACGTGCGGTCACGATGAAGAATCATCGTCGAAGTATCCGTGAAAATAGGGGAAAAAAGTGGGGACGTAATTAGCGTCTGCTATATTCGGCAGCAGCAGGAAGAGTTTCGACAAATATTTATGTTATCCCATATCGTGGCGATGTGCACCACGTGGTGGGACTCGTGCATCCCGCGAAGCATCATTTTACGGCAAGAAATAGCTGAACACCGAGAGAGAAGAATCGTAGATGATCGCACACGTGTCGGATAGAGAAACGTGGGAAAATTCTCTACGAAAAAATCATTCGTTTCGTGGCGCGCTCGATGGCCCGCCGACGGGCTTCCTCTTTCTCCCTGTCTCTCCGCTTCGCGTCAATCATAATTCGAAGCGCGAGTTTCCGGCGATGAAGGAAGGTCACGGAGGAGGCGTATCGCGGACGCGTCGCTATATTTAGAGACGGTGTGACATCCAGTCAGCGGCGACACCGCGTCGCGAGATAATTAAACATCGCGCCAAAGCGCAGCGGCCGAATGATTGCGCGCGCGCGCGCGCGCCTCTGGAAAAGCACGGAATCCGCTGGGTTTGCACGCGTGCACTCCCCTTGAACGCGTTTCTCGTGATAAAAATAGTCTTGGCGGAGAAAGGAAATTCATCGCTGCGCCAAAAGAGAAAAAAAGAGAGAGAGTGAAAGACATGCTCTTCAGCCGAGGAAACATGTACATGTCTCTCCCGCTTGCTGCTTGTTTTCCTTGCGCTTCAAATCTTTTTCCTCGCTCTCCGCCGCGCTTTGTCTTAACGCGCATATTAAACAATCTCGCGCGCGGTCCTATCGGCGCCGCAAGTCATTTATATCATCCTTAGAACTGGCGATACGAGACGTCTTGCGTAAGAGCAACGAGAGATAATTGAACCGGTTATCTTTTCCACGTTTTTATTAAAAACCTCGCTGCTACGCAGCATTTAGCAGCGCGCTCGTCGGTGAATTGCGAGTGTTATGCAATTGTTATTGGGTGCATCCCTCGAGCACGTTAAAACCGCATAAGGCAATTTTCCTGCGGACACTCCGCTCGCAAGCGAAACTCGGAACGAATACGAATGCTGAAGTTCGATCGCTCGGAACGACGCTATACTCGCGGCAAAATTGAGATTTCGTAATCGGACGTTTATAAAATCGCTCCTCGCGCTTTCTCAATGACGATAAAGTACTAGCAAAAAAAAAAAAAAAAGAATACGAAAAATAGTAGCGCCCGACTGCAGGAGGCTTGACAAAACTGACCGAGTCAGAACCGACAACACGGGAGAGTGTCGTAATAATACCTACTTTTACGACGTATTCTCTCGTCAAATAAATAGTTTCGCGGCGCGCGTTGCGAAATAGCGTTGCGCCGCTCGAGGCCGCCGCGCCGCGGAGATGGAAAATGCGCACGCGAGAAGCCGCGCTGAATATGCACCGAGAGAGTCGTTGCGGTCGCCAGCGAGTGCACGATACATCGGGGATAGATACCCGCGGTATCTTCGCGCGGCGGTCGCGATTCTGCGGCGGGCTAAATAATAAAAGCTAACGCGAAAGGAAGAACGAAAAGACGCGCTCCTATTTTCTCTCCCATTTCTCGTGTTGCCCGCTCGGTGGCGAGAGCAGCGAGGTATGAGCGCCGAGATTTCTTTCGGGCGTATCGTTCAATTGATTAATAAGTGCATTCAGAGGTCGATGCCGCCTATTAAGGCGTTAACAACGACATAACGACCGTCTCCATCGGCCGTCGTCTGTGTGAGAGAATTCCTCGGCCGGTGATAACGCGAACGATAAGCACCGATGCACCGAGAAGAAAACGAAATGAACCGGGCTTATTATGGGACTAATGAAACGACGACGACGACGACGACGGTCGGAAAATTGGATACCTCGCGGTGATTTCAAGGTTGCGCAGGTGCATAAATAGGCATCGATGACTCGCGTGTTCGTGTGCGGAGTTTTCGATCGGCTCACCTCCTCACTCGATTTACGTCTAAAATACTTTTCTCCCTCTCTCGCTTTCGTTACATGCCGCATAAGCTGAGGGGCAGTAAGTAATCAATCAATTTTTTTTAACGAAACTTTTAGTAAAATTCTACTCGGCGAACCGACGAACCAATGGTTCAATAGAATGAGAAAAAAGAAAGTTGTAAATTTGATATAATCTCTTCAAGTTAAGTAATTCCGCATTTGAGTAAATACAAATTTAGTAAAAATACTTTTGTTTTCCTCTCCGTGTACGTTAAAACTCCGCGTCTGTCACTGCACTGCAAACAAAAACCAATCTCTTTTGCGTGAACAAGGATATCCTCTATCTTTACACGGTGAGACGAGATAAACCCCGAGATCGATGTTCGCCCGCAACCTGACTCAACACTTCACGTCGATGTCACGTCCGCTGACTCACTGGATGCACCAAATGACAAACGCATTCTCCGCGATAAACAAAAAAATATCTTTCTACGACACTGCGACGCGAGAGTGCGCCCGTCCCCTAATTCCCACGGGCACGAAATGTGCATACGTGTGTACCTACGTACGTGTCTGTGCGCATACGTGTGTACGTGCACGTGGTCGTGTAACTGTACGCCCAATCAATCAGCCATTATTTCCTCGCGCCTGACGCGTCTAATTCGATGGTTCAGCCTCGACGTAAACTACACACGCCGTGGCACTAAAAATAACAGAATAAGAAGAAGGAACAAATATAACCATTAAAGGTAAAGATAGCGACTGAGGAAGGCCACCAATCGGACGGCGAGTGTAACAAAGGGAACAACGCGGATGAGCGGATCCTTCGCCTATTGAAACTGGCACTTTGACATTGTGATTAGCTAGGAATATAGACACACAACCACTACCGGGGTGCGGGCTGTATATGTCCCAGTGGCTCGTTTTTGTTCCACGGCTCCGCTCTCTTTCTCTCGCCTCATTGTACCGACCCTATTTTGAAAAAAAGACATCTGCTCTTTCTCTCGCAGCCGTTATCGAAATTGAGAATAACGTAGCGCGCCAGGGAGAATAGGAGGTGTCGAGCCACAGGCCCGTATGCCGCGGACGACGCGTGTCTCGCATGCGTGAGCAGATACGCACGTGCTCACTCGTCGCGCTCGCGCTCGTTCCGCCGAAAACCAACGCGCGCGCGCGTAGAGAAAGTTAGTGGGCCTGAAAAATACGTGCGCGCGTACGTACGTATCCGGTCCGCGCGCGGCCAGAATCTGGGTCTATTTTTGGTCCGATTGCGGCGCGTGCAACCCCTCGGTGCGGTGTAAACACGCGACCAGCAGAACGCAACGGGGACGAAACGGAGTTCCAGGAAGCGGAGGCTGTAGGCTATAGTTAAGGAGCGCTCGTAAAAAAAAAAAAGAAAGAAAAAAACGACGTACAAAACAAACGGATTCGCGACGACGGTAAGAAGAAAGAAATCAAATCACTGGCAAATAAAAATAGCAACGTGCGAAAGCGATATCGAAACATCTCGACTCGCTTCGATACCTTGGCACGGAATCAAAGCTTTCTTTGACTGCGAACAATGACGGCGAACGGGACAATTCGAGTCGCGCGCGATTAACGCTAACCGCGATGTCGAAACCAAGAACCCCGGGGTATACCTCTCGCGCGAGGACCGTGCTCGATCTTAACCGGGGAATTCGTATTCCGCGCTGAATGCACTGCAAGAGCAAACCGCCTCCTCCCTCTTTCCTCCTTCTCCCTTTGCTCGGAGGCGAACGAGAGAAAGGCAGATGTGGACAAGTTAACGACCCGTTATCGCATGGACGCTGCCGCCGTTGCTGAAACTGGTTGCCGCTGCCGATTGCAAGAAGCGGGGCGCGGACCGAGGGGCTCGAGAGCTCGCCGCGCGAAGGAGAGGCCGCCCCGGGGCGCGCGTTGCAACAAGGAGCGCGGCGGTGGTAGCGGCGGCGGCATAGCGCGAGGCGCGAATCGCGCGCGAGAGGTGCGTTTGACGAGGCCACGATCGAACGAACGGACGAACCGGTCGACGTATGCACGCACGGTGCAGGTGCACCGAGAGAGCGAGACGCAGGTCGGATTTGCGCGCGCGTCTCCTCGTTGCGCCGCGCCGCGCCGCGCCGCGGGCGGATTTTCGCGGGAAAGCTGCGGAAGGTGGCGGCGTCGTCTTCATTTGCACACAATGCGCACGCGATGCGTGACTAACGGGAGCACATAATCGACGTCGTACGCTGATGACGATGACCGGATACAAATGCGAGCGTTGCCGGCGAACTGCACCAACGCTAACTCATTGTGAAAACGAACGCCGAGCAGAAATAAAGAGGCACGGTGCGAAAAATGATCTCCGCGCACGCCGAGAAAATGTGAGAAGCGAGATGCGTTTGCAAAAGGATCTCGGCATTATCTCGAGCCTTTCTCCGCTCGAGCCGCCGTTCACCCTAGCGGCAACAATCGCTTCCGTGGAAGCCTTGACTGAAGCAGGTACAGGCCTGTTATACAAAATCGACACAAAGGCGAGAGAGAAAAACGAAAGGGAAAAGACGAACGAATCGCATCGCGCGCTCGTCAAGAATATACATCCTTTCTCTCCGCATCCTTTCCCTCCTCCGTTTCCCTTTTCAATCTTACACGGAGAAAATTTTATAGTAAAAATTACTATAGTAAATAGCAAGCGCGAACCAAGGAAGAAATTATGAAAATGTCTACTATATTTTTCATCAAATTGTCATAGTATTTACACTTACGGTATAACTCTGAAATTTCTTCTTACGGTCCTCAAATTATGTATACAGCAATTTGTTGCAACTGATTATCTCATCGTAAAATAATAAATTTAAAAGTTTCTCTTTTCATACACGAAATAAATTAATTTGATCAATAGCTCGATAATAATTATTAAGTTAGTGTTGACATTTTTTTTATTAAACACCTGGAGATTCGTTCTTTCTTCTGAGCGGAAAAAAAGGTTTCCCTTCGTCCCCGAGAGACATGGGGGGGAAAAAAAAGTCACTCGTTCGCGCCTCGATTTGAAATGGCGCGACAAAGGGTACCGGCAACACAGCGGTATGCACGATTGCGCGATCCTCGAGCGTGGAAAAGGTCGGCTGGAAATCGGCACGTATGTGCATGTATACACGTACGTACCGTACGGACGGTTCGATCGTTCGGGGGGTTAAGAAGTGTGCGACCGCCGAGCAGATGGTGGGGGCATGGAACCAAGATGGCGTAACGACCGGTCGTTCCTCGAGGGATCGTTCGTTCGGCGCGTATCCCGGAAAGCACGCGACCCAACCCGCGGTTGTCTCGTACAGCGCGGGGGACTCGTCCTCGGGAAGGACGAACGGGGTCTTCGCTCCGACGTCCTCGAAGTGTGATCCCCCTTGCGAGAGACGCGGCTGGCGCCGTCCGCTATATCGATTGCCGTTCCGGCTTGCCCATTTTCAAAATGGCGCGGGGAGGGGACGGTCGAAATCCGGATGTTTCGAAGCGGGCAGCCGCAACCCGGCTGAGGGATTCCGCCTCGGTGTTTCCTGGTGCGCGCGAGATACGTCTGCCTAGCGAAAAAAATCATCCAGGCGAAAGGACGACGATTGGGACGATGCCCGATATACGCACGCACGCACGCACGCACGTGCCTATGAGGAAAAACTTTCGTGGACGCGCAACAGTTATATCTGGGCCTGAGCCACAAGAACATCAAAACTTCCTTTTGTTTTCACGGGAAGGGAAAACGAAACACAAAACGTGACGATCGAACGGAGGCGCGCGGAAACGAACCGGGATGCCTGACGATCGTCGCACACTTCGTGCCGGTGTACTCACCTCTCGGGTCTCGCAGGAAAAGTAATCGCGCTGAGAAATATTTCCCTTTGCTGCGAAGACGTATACGTTTATGATACGTTGCCGGCGACGCACACTTCGGCGATGCACCTAGTAATCCTTTCTCGACGAAATCGCCGGGCGCACGTCCAGCGGCACACAATGCGCTACACGGCGTCTCTCTCACAGATTCACGGGTGTATCGATATACGGTAAACGGAGACGCTCGCGCTTATCACGGCGACAACATACGTAAGAGGAAAAAGACTCCTCTTTCTCTCTCTCTCTCTCTCTTTCTGTATTTCACTTTTGTGCAATGGACAACTTTTTCAGCGGGAGCACGATCACGGAACACATCCACTTGGCTCGGTAACGCGCGACCAACTGGCACTACTGGCAATGAACGTAAGCGGAGGGGAAGCAGCCGCGTCCCGTCTGTCGGTCCGTCCGTCCGTCCGTTCGTTCGTTCGTCTTTCTGTCACCAATGCGTTGCTCGCTCGCACCAACGAGCCAGTCCCTCTCCCTCACCGCTTCGCTCTCTCTCTCTCTCTCTCTCTCTCACTCTTTCTCTTTTTCTCTCCCTCTCCCTCTCTCTGTCCCACTCGTTTGTCTGTCCTTTCAGAATCTTTCCGTCTCTCTTCCTCTCTTTTTCTCCTTCCCTCCCTTTCTGTTACTCCGCTTCTACCTCACTCGCCGTTCCTCTGTCTTCTTCCCTCGCTCGTTTTCTCTCTCGTTCTCTCTTCCCCACCTTCCGTTTTACTCCTGGTGTTTCTTTCTTTCGTTCTCTTCGCACACACACAGACACACACACACACACACACATACACGCAGACACCCTGTATATGCACTACACTCTTTCTCTCTTTCTATCTACCGGCTGTCTCTTCTCTCTCGTAAATCGCAGGTACGTCGATGCCTCGATCGAGAATCGTGAAAGGGCGCAGCGGGGAACGTGATTGTGTCTCTCTTCCTCTCGCGGAACGTCCTCGGCGAAGGATGTGGTCAGAACGCGTGGCGACGACGTGCATACACGGGACGAATCACAGGGCGAATCACGGGACTACGCGCTCTACGGTGGCCGGGCTCTACGGTCGGGTTAATGATCGATCGGCTCCACTCTCGGCGGCGCGCCGGGTAATAGTAACAGCAGCAGCAGCAGCAGCAGCAGCAGCAGCAGCAGTAGCAACAGCAAGACAGATATCTCGCCGTCGACGCGAGAGACGCTCCTTTGTTCTACTCGGACTACTTCCTACACGCCCACGACGCTCTCCCTTTTGTCCCAACGCGACCACGTATCTCGCGACAGACCGAAGCACGCTTTTTAACGCGAACGGCTCGCTCCGTCCCAGCTTTTCCCTTTTCGCGCGGTCCTCCGGTAAAAACGCCGGTACGGCGATCCGCACCTCTCGACCGTCAGCGAAAGAATGAGTGCCACGAGAGAACAGCGATCGGAGGGGTGGCAGGGATGTAACGGGCGAGCCCCGGCGCCCCGGGATCTCGTCCGCGGTATGGTGGCAGCCCTGCACAGTCCGACGACTCCAACTCTAAGCAGGAGAGAGCGGGGTACGAGCGGTTAACGTAGGGCGGGGTCCTGCGTGACGAAGGGTTACTTACCTAGAGACACCCCGAATCTTGTTTCGACGTGCGAACGAAGTAGCGATTTTCAGAATCGTGCCTTCGATTTAAGAAATACAAAAACTTTCCATTCGGATTCCGCTTCTATCAGAAAACTTGGCAGAATGGGTATATAATTTTTTTTTTTCTAATTAATCTCACGAAAAGATGTTTTGCACATGTAACGAGTTATGGTCGCACGTGAGAATATAAATTTGCCATGACGCAGCTCGCTCCCACAACACTTATACCCGAACGCTTACTGGCCAAGAGAGAACGTCCATGAGATGTCCATTTTTTATAAGACGTAGAAGCGAAGGAGGACACATTCAATATCGTTTAAGCACGCGGTAATGTTTACCGTGATGCGATATGCGGGCGATACAGCTCGTTCACTCATACTAATCCAATTCGTGGGGACGCCTAAAGTGCCAGGGTAGAATCCTCCGACGAGCATTTTATGCCTTATACGAGCGAAGAGGATTAAATCACGTTCCTCTGCAAATCGAACAAGTTCCCTCCTTCCTCGGATTGTTCGACTCTGACGAAACTGGTTTCCCCGCCGTCTCGGCTAAATTTCAGTTAAGGATCGTGGATAACGATCCCCTTAAGCTCGCGTTATCCCCGGTAACGGCGCAAATAGCTGGCAATCTCCCCCACGGTGATTTTTTTTATCGTCCCGCGTAACTCCCGCAATCGCCGGTCGAAATCGTGTCTTGCGCTGGCGCGAAATTTTCGCGGAAAAACGTTTCTTTCGTTGTAAAAGGCGTTGCACCCTCGAAAGCATTACTCAAAGTGCGATGTGTCACCCTGAGAAATTATAAATTTAAATCATTCTCGGTTTTCTTTATTTTTAATAGATAATTAAGACTCACGCCGCAACTCGCAGGTAATTTCAAGAGAATCGATCAATCGCCAAACAGTTCGTGATACAACGAATTTTCTACTTCCCGATACGGTTCACCGAATTGTATTAGGAGCGATTAAAACGACGATTATCGCCGGCCGCTCGCGTAATCTCTGCCGATTGCAGTGCACTACCTAGAAATCGGCGGTAGCTTGGATGACTGCGGTGATCGCTCGAGCGAAACAAAACACGCGTTATATACCTGCTCGTAGAGCCTCACCAGCTCGACTATATTACGAATATCGCCTTTCGCCTTTGGCAACGGGAAACCGTTGACTGTCAAAAGCGCCTTGCGAGAGATGTTTGAGACTACGGAACGCAGAGTTAAATAACGGATGGAATGGAATTTCGGGGACTGGATCGTCACAAGCGCCAATATAAATAAGCACAGAGATAGTAGATACAGAACGGAACAGAATCCAAATTATCTAAGCGTTTATCTCTGTCCGAAATAAAGAGCGATAAAAACTGTAAAGAATTTGAAAATACGCAACTGTCTGAATCATAAAACAACAGATAGGCACTTCCACTGAAATACGTCACTCTTTTCAGACATCAGATATGAAACAAGCGTCCTAGAAACGTTATCTCGTTCGAGCATTTTCCTCAAAGTTACGTATTCCTTTTCTTTCATCGATAGTCTTAATCATGGGAAGTCAGAATTCACCGTGCGAGCGTTACGAGTGGGCGCGATCGGCTCGTTATCATCTTTACACGGGTGAATTAATCCCCCGGAATCACTCTCTGCCTCTTTCTCTATCTCGGCGGGTCGGTATATTACGATGCAAGCAGGCTGATTCTCGCTGCCACGCCCATAGGGCGATCGTTCGTTTTGGCTCACTCGCAGAAAGAGCGAGACTACCTACGCGCTTAATGCAGAAATTGCGAACGCTTCCACCGTTTCGATCGACCGCGGGAATCAAGGTAGAACCGGCGATAAACGGGCGAACACACGCGCGATTTCGTTGTCGATCTCATTTATCTCCGACACAATGACGCGACGTTAAAGAGCCGCGGCCCCCCCCCCCACCCTCCTCCTCACGATGCAAACCTTTCGCTACGAACCCGATCTGTCCGATCTGTCACGATCTCGTGCGCTAATAGCCGGCTATGCTAATCCGAGCCCTACGTAGCAAAGGCTGTCCCTCTCTCTCTCTCTCTCTCTCTCACTTATATAATTAGACGAGGGAGATAATTTCTGATTCGCGCACACTCCGCACGACGGCTTACTAATTAAATGCAATTATCCGTTGGCAAACAAGTTTGATCCCCTCGCGATTTGCCGTTCACAAAGCGAAACGTTTATTACTTGAATTTTGTTTCGAGGTTAAACGGCGTAATCGAGACTAAATAGGATAAAAATAGGTCGACGATTTTCTAACGTTAAAAATTAATAAGCATTATAAATTCATTAGGGAGAGCAAGCCTTCTTCTTCTTGCTGTTACGTTTATAAATTAAAACTTACATAATTTAATTACTTGTAATACAAAAGCACCGCGAGACAAACTTTAATCCTACGAGCTTGACATTATATTAAAATATTTAATGTAACGTCAAAGATTATAGTCTCTATAGATATTAATATAAAAATCATTGTTTCAGTTTTGAATAAGGAATACGTCCTTAACGCAATCAGTCCTAATTGCGAGTCATCGTACGTAGTTACGTTCGTTATGCACCGTCACAGGCAAGTCATCGCTAGAGCATCCGCGCGATTTGTCGGGCACCTGTCGCTCGAATCAAGGACGATATCAATATTTACCAGCGCGGCTTCGCCGCCGCTGCCGGTATGCAAAACTGCTTACGCATCGTTTAAGTGTAAGGCGTCGTATGGTAATCCGTCTGGAATGTGTAAGCTCTAATCGCCGTCATCTCTATTCACGACAATCAATCCCGCGAGCGACGCACTTGGCGGCTGGGATCGCTTTCGTGATTCGTCACCGGAAATCGGCTATCAGGAGGATGGCAGAGGAAGAGATCGCCTCTTCTCGGTACCGGACGGTTTACATGTACATATATATGTAAACGCATATGTTGCGCACAGAGCCCAGGATGCCGTAACGCATTCCATGTCGAGGACACTCTCGTGCGCACGTAAAACAATAACCGGATAAACATTTCCCACGAATGAAAACCTACTCGTAACACCTGCGCAGAATCCTGACCTCCCACAACTAATATTATGGAAACGAAAAAAAAAGTTAAAACTGTGTAAGCCGAGAGTGTTCGATCGCGAATGCCTGAACAATCAAATAAACACACTTTCTTTTAACTGCGCCGCGGGAACAATTAAACGCAAAATATCATGAGATTCGCATTATTTCGTTATACGTAAGAAGTAACAAGCCTCATTGTGAATGAAATGTCTTGTCTCGCGATTAATTTTTAAAGACTTTATTACGAAGCAGTCAATTCTGCTTTTAAAATCGCGTAATTACATTTCAGTCCCGTCACGTCGAACGATTTCTTTCGACGCCGAACAAACAATTACACGAGCAGCAGGATTATTCCAAACGAGAAAGCTCGGGGAGTTCAAATCAAAATGAACTTTGGTCAAACTTTTCGTTAGTTAGCGAAGCGTTTCCTTGGTCCCCGGGCGTTAGAAATCACAATGGCTCACCTGCCCCGCCCCCCCTGCGCGGATTAAAGATTCGACGAAGAGCTGTGCCGAATCGTAAAACTGACTCTCGTCAGAGCACTCTCTCTCTCTCTCTCTCTCTCTCTCTCTCTCTCTCTCTCTCTCTCTCTCTCTCTCTCTCTCTCTCTCTCTCTCTCTCTTTCTCTCTTCGCGAGCGTGCTGAAGAAACAAGACCGTAAATTCCGCGTATTGCGCGATACGGATTACTCATTTCGCCGTCGGGACGGCGACGAACGATAAGCGACGACAATGACAACGGTAATGTCGTAACGCGAATTACTCATAACGTCGTTGCTTTTTCAACGTCGCCGTGGCGAACGATCGTCAGCGATCGTTCGAGCTCGTAATACAATCCGAAAGTGAAGCGTTGACGAGTATTCGCTTCTGCACGAATGTCTCAAAGGTTCTCCTTGTTCGAACAGGTACGAAAAAATACGGTTACGCAAAGGGAAACGTAAGACTGCCTCGGAGTCGAGACACAAATCTTAAATTATGAGAAAATTCTGGAAAATGGCGTCACGACAATTTCGTCGAACCGAAAAACTTCCGATCTAATAGACTATCACGAGGAAATATTATTCTAGGACTCGCAGAAAAAGTTTATAAGCGAGAGAAAGCGCGCGATTTGTGGTGCACCACATATATCAAGCGCGCTCGTAATACAAGAGCTTGCCCACCGAATTAATGGAAATCGATTTTGGAGGCATCCGCGAGCCTTATAGATTCAATTTGTCCGTTATAAAGCGCTATCTCTCTTCTCTCTCCCCCCCTCCCCCCGCGAAGCGTTTGGCACATACCCTATAATCGAAATCTCCTAGATAGATTTCCAATTACCCGAGCAGTGTTACAGAAACGTGCGGTGAAAGTAATTCGATTAAATCGCCACGGCGTCCATGAGGCATGCTGTGTTTCGGCAATAAATCCCTACCATTTCCTCGTATAATCATCAAAGTTGACTTCTTCGTAATCGCATTGACGGAGAACCGTCGTCGGCCGGATTAACAAGTGAAGTCACGTAGGACGTTAATTTAACGAACGATCCTTTGCAAGAGATTTAACGCTCCGTCGATCCTAACGTGATAAAATGTAGCGACATAATGTGACACTCGAATCGATAGTCAAACATCGTACCAAACTTGAACTCTGTAGTATATAGACGTAGACGTTTCAAAAGTAAGTGACTTATATTGAGTTCTAATTCTCTTAATGTGTTTACGCTCTTCGCTTTCGCTCTCATCGCGCGCTCTCATCGGGATTCTGCCTAATCGTCTTCAATTAAACGAGTCGGGAATGTGCTCGATATGGCGAGACGGATAACACAGTGAGCGAAACGCTGCCACGACTCGGCGGCGATAATTGACACGTTCTTCCGCGGCTGGAAAAAGCCCAGGCTCGCTCGCGCCGCTCGCGTTAACTCAATTAGACGGGACAATGAGAGAGCGATCTCTATGTTTCCATAGAAGGACCGGGGTCGTTATCAATAGACAATAGCCACCAACGGGCAGCAGCACCAGGCACCAACGGTGGCCAGCCGTTTGTCGGTGGTCGGTGCAATTTCTTTGTCCCTTGTGTACCGTTACTGCACACGATGCGACGCGACGCGACGCGACGCGGCGCGCCGTGCTGACGATGCTTTTCAGGATTTCCCCGCGTTTCGTCGTCACCAGCCGACTGCGTAGAAACGATGCGCGAACTCTTTTATCACGCTGCTCTCCTTTGTGTCGCCCCCGCTACACCCTGCGCCGCGTATTACCGCAGCGTTTCCGCTCGGCGACGCCGCGCCGATGGCAAGAGGAGAGCAGTTGCGTGAAAACGACGCGACGACATATATATCGTAGAGATTGCAACTGTACAAAGCGAGTTTCGCCGGCGGCAGGCTCATCGTAGCGTTGCAATACCAAAACAAGCTTGCAAACTACCGATCATCATTATTATTATTATTGTTGTTGTTACGCATCGCGCATACAAAATAATAATGTGGCAATTGTAAAATTACTTAAAATGTCCTCGTACAATATTTAAAAAACGACGAGACACGACAGATGTAAAAAATGGGATAATTAACTTGGGAATGTGATCAAGAACTCTTTCAGTAGGAATGACCGGAGCGATATATAGGAGCGGATTCAGCAGGAATGCGCGAGATGATTAGATCAGCCGTTCGGCGATAAATCAATTTATCGCGCTGAACGAGACTGAGCACTTTAATATGTCACGTTCCATCGCTTCTCGCCGAATACCCACGTTCACGAGGACGAATCTGTGCATGAGCGTATGCGAAGAGAGAGAAAGAGAGACATGGAAGAGAACATCGCCGACGTCGTTCGCAGGAAACGACGACGACGACGAGAACCACAACTCGTTCTAAGGAGCGGCTGCTAGCCAACGGTACAACGGCGAGCATATGGCGAACGTGCGGAGGCGATTTCCATGATACGCCGCGATAAGACGCCACGTTGGTACGCAGGCACGCGAGCGAGTGCACTCGCACTCAGACGACTTACATGAATCGTGAGTTAGCCCGGCGGCGAAGCCGAGAGCGCTGCATCGCAATCGCGAGATTAAGGGATTAAAGATTCAATGAGATTTTAACCAGATGCCAGACTTACAACTCCCGGAGAAGCCAAGTTCCTCTATGCCTTCGGTACTTGGAATACGTCAGAGCGGAATCTTACGCGAGCGCGGGGATTACGGAAAGTTGTAAATTCATACGTGAGCGCTTTAGAGCCGAACTTCTCACATTATTTAAATTTAATACTATAGAATATAATTTATAATTCCTCTATAATTTTTTCATGCATTTTGGACTATTTATTTTATGAATCTGATTAATTTGACGTCTCGAAAGATTCGCGTATATAAGTCGAAAAAATAAACAGGCTGCTTATATGTCTTTAAAATCGAGAAAATTATTTTGAGAAATAATAATCGTGCTCGGATTTTTATTGATTTTATTGATTCGATATAGTCGTATCTCTCGCCTCTTTGTCTTGACGATGTTTGTGCGAAGTTGAAGAGGAAGCCGGCGAAAATAAATAAGAAGGAATGCGCCTCAAGATAAAGAGGGTGCGGAAGAAACATTAACCTCTGGACGTCTCTTGACCCGCGGCATTATACGTCGTAAATTAATAAAGTGGTTAACGACGGGGGGATAAAAAGGTTCTCGTGGTTCTTCGAGATCGCCCTTTCTGAAAGGTATCAACGGCGTAGATTGATGTACGTGAGTACACAACGTGCATCGGCCAGAACAGAGGGAACCAATCGCGAGAGTAAACCGCGCATCCCCTAGTCTCGTAATACATAAAAATCGAGGGACCGATAAGATAGCATTATTACACTCGCGTTCGATCAAATAGTCGAATAATTCCTGCCAATACGATAGAAAAGAAAAAAGAACTATCTCCATTTCCAAGAATAAAGTTACAAGATTACTTTCACGTTATGTCGATTTTATCGAGTAAATCCGCGTGCGGATAAATCGCGAGGGCATTTCGAGAACAGTTTCACGAGAGCGATCAAAGCGAGCGACTTGACGCGTGCGGATATAGCGGGTAGGAAAGACAGCGTGTCGATTCTGCACGTTCTCCGGCACGTTTGGTGCCGGAAACGGAAGCTCCACCTTAGTCGTTGGTCGCAAGTAATGTTTGAGCGAACGCGCTCGAAGAATGTCGCATGGCGATGTAGTTGGGTATCTAATCACCGTCTAACTAATACAAACGACGCGATATCCTGCTACGGCGGAAAGAAGAAGCGGAATTAATATCTCAGGCTATTTGAGTATTTGTAGTTCGTCTATTTGAAGTTGAAAAGCCGATTTTCCGTTCACATATTGATCCTGAATGCTATATTTACATCGGGTAAATAGAATTTTCATTAAACAGAGATTGAGACGCGGATCTGTTTCCGTCGAAAGCGAAACCGTGTATGCAACGCGATTAACTCTATTTCAAATTGAATTACCACACATCTCCAGATCCGGCGATTCAGCGAGTTCAATGGATCGATCATCGACTAAATTGAATTCAGGGCCTGATCGGATAAATTTAATTTAGAGAAATTTCAGCTCAAATTGAAAAATACATAAGACTTAATTAATGCGGTGTCCAAACAATTAATATAATAAAGTATTATCTAATAATGTAAGATATAACATTTAACAATACAATCTAACGTAACTATCTTGAAAAGTAATTTTCCATACAATGCAAATTTAATAAATTTTATTACATTAGCTTGTCTTTATATCGTAATTGAAATTTCCTACGTAGACGGCATAATGCGATTTAAAATTAGCGATCAAATAATAACACGATTAGGTTAATTAAAATTATTTTAAAACTTGATGACCGCATTTAACTAATCGTTTCAATTTATCAATGCGTGAACCCCTGCCTGATGTGGTCGCGTCGCGGGTACGTGCAGCAAACATGTCGTGGCCTTCTTTTACCGAAGGAACGAATGAATGAACGAATAAACGCCCCGCGCTCAAGACGGGGGAAGGTCGACGACCAGATGTGGAGGAAATATCGCGGATCGCAGAACGGTTCGGCGAAAATGCAATTGGGTGCAAGGTCATGCGCGGTGCTCTGATTCGCTGCCAAGAACGGCGCGGCGGTTTGCACGGTCAGTTTCCGCCGTGCTATTAGACTTAGAAGGAGGCTTCCGCGGCGAGAAAACCTGCACGACACACGGCAATTTGCCCGACACGCATCGATTTGTCAATGTCAACGTAGGTGGCCCCCAAACGTGGCACCTACGACTTCCCTTTACCGGCCTCGCGGGATGGAATTGGCTCGCGCGCTGCATCCGGTTCCGTAGGTCCATGAATCACGCCATTGAGATTGGAAAAGGTTATTTCTTCTTTTTCTATGGATTTGTCGTTGTCGCCGTTACTCATTGCTACCAATCGCCAGGAATCGCGTTAATCGATCGAAACCGCGTCGTCCCCTCAGATTAACGACCTATTTGATTGAAGCGATTATTTCTCGATGATGAGGGGAAACGACGCTTGGGGAAAACGGAAACAAATGCAAAGTTTTCAAACTATTGTACCGTTCTTTTTTAATTTTGTAATATTTTGGCGTTAATAATTTTATACAGAAAAGGCTTTTAAATCATGTGTAAATTATAATAATCCTTAAATGTTTTGTTACGATTTCAGCACGTGCTTTCGAACCGTGGCGCTTGTACATTCGATTAACGCGTTTACACGCGATGTAAGTTGTTAAGAAATATATCGAGCACTCCGTAAGTATAACAACTTCGCGCATCGAAGAGAAAGAAAGGGACTTTATATGCAAATATTTATTCGTGTCAATGTAAACCTAGCGTCACGTTATTCTTCCGAGCTACTTTATAGCGCCACTTTATCGCCGCGGCATAACTCGATCGCGAAGACCCACATCTTCGTCGCATTTTGTCGCGTATAACGGACGAGGAACTACGTGCACGATCTACATATCATTCGCGGACTAATGTCAAGGCCTCCCCCCCCCCCGGGCGTACGACATATCGTCTGTGCAGCGCACGCTGCGTATAACTTACAATCATTTCTCCGTTTGCAAATACCAAAAGATTCGAGAGAACAACTTTGTAGGGATCAAATTTATCGATAATAATCGCCTGAATAAACCTGATCATCGCCAATCAATCTTTGATCCTTTCGACCCAATAAATCGTACGTCTGACGCACCTCCGCACAGGAAAGCGCCGAAAGAGAGAATGCTATGCGAATAATAATTCTCACGAACAAATCTCCGAATCCCCTCGACTTCAAAGCGACTTCCAACGACCGCTAATGCCGCATTATTCGACGCCGGTTCCGGCGACCTCATAAACGGGCGCTGTCCACGAATCATATACCGGCGCGACTGACCGACCTGCCTGCCATTTTAACACGGTTAAACCTCCACTTCCGAATAAAACTTCATCAGCCCCCACGAATCCCTCGCATCCGTCGGAACTGTGGACGGCTGGCGCCCAAAATCGCTCGTGTGTGCATCTCCCTTGCGTACGCGACGCTCACAATCTCGTCGTACACATACACACACACACACACACGCACACGAACACACACAGGCACGCCGTACGTCCCCACGTGTGTTCACGCCCTACGTAGTGCTAATGCGAATGCGTGCGCGCACGCACTATGTGAGATGCGTGCATGCGGATGCACTTCCCGTGAAACTTTTGTTTCCTTTCACCCCCGTTCTCTGCGGCGGTGCCGACCGTGTCGATATCTCCCCTTCCTTGCACGTGCAAAATATCGGGCTTTTACTCCTGTCGCTCGGTGAACGCATTTGTCTGGCAGATGTCGAGGAAACGCTTCGGCCGTCGTTTCGAGGATCGGAAAACTATGCGACAGCGAAGCGACAACAAGCCGTATCAATTCGGATTTTTAGAAAACCGAAATGCACGCCAGCTCTCGAAGGCTGCACGTTTGCGACAAACGTACAACTTGAATTTAAAATTTAATTAAATGCTTGGAAAAAAAAGAGAGACTAGGAGAAATACTCGACTGTGGTTTCTTGCATGTTTTATGATATGCGTTCAAATGTTTTCTCGCAAGAGGTAAATATTTTTTTAAAATATCCGCGCTAATAAACAGGCTTCCGCGGTTCCCGCGAAAAATCTCATACCTTTATTATGCGCACCCTGCACACCACGCACGATGAATTATTCACTTTCCGTGAATGCACAATGCGCGGACCCCGCGACAAACAATTGTCTCCCGTATGTAATTGGGTAAACAGCGTGTCGATCGTGCCCGTAATTACAGAAACCTCGCCAACCGAAATACGCGCATCATTCATAAATTCACGTCACGTGACGAACGACAGGACCAACAATGACCAATGACTTCTGCATGAATGGTGTAAGACAGACGGACGCCTCCTTTTCCGGAAGTCACGCCGACGGAGCGTGAACCTTCTTCCGTCTTTCGTGATTTCCAGTCTGTAGTTTCACATGATATATACATGGAATATAAACAAGCACGTAATTTATAGATACCTCAAAAAATCCTCCTCTCTCTCTCTCTCTCTCTCTCTTTCTCTCTAATTCAGAATCTGTTTTACGAAAACCAGAATAAATGTAGTTATCGAGAATATTCCACAAAAAATTAGCAAATCCCCATAATAGAATAATACTAGAATCGTTAAATGTGCTGGCATACTTCAAACCTTCAGAAGCAATGATTAGATAACCCTCGTTTAAATATTTAATATATTTTAATTTATTTTATGGACTTTATTTGAACTTTCTGTTATTTATATTTATGTAAATTCAGTGAACGACACAAAGTCAACGACAAACGGTTAGAACGACACGTGCTAAATGTTAAATTTATAGTCGAACGATAAATATTTTCCACTGGTTCGTACATCGAAAGCGACAGCGAAAGACGAAAGGGAAAATGCGGCGCGCGGCGGTTAAGCGGGGCACGTTAGCATATCGATATCTCGACGGGAATAATTCATCCCTGTGCCCGTTTCAGGATGGACGACGGGTGCCGATGAAAACGCACGAAAAGGAGCCGATTCGTCATTCCGCAACGGATGCACCGCGAATTCTTTACGCGCTAACTCGGACTCTCTCTCTCTCTCTCTCTCTCTCTCTCTCTCTCTCTCTCTCTCTCTCTCAAGCCCACGTATGCCGGACACGCGCGTGCAACGAATCGCGCATCGTGCCCGCATAACTAACGTCTAAATTCTTTTTCTCCCCTTTCATTTCCCCGCTGCTTATTATTCCTCGTTTTATTTCTCTTGTGTCCGCGATAATGTAAGAGATAATAAGAGAAAACAATATAACGACACAAATATTAGTTATACGTTCAGTTATACTTGCCGAACTTTTATCGTGTTATTTATTTTTAATGACGGACTCCTCAGTTAATTGAAAAATAAATTTTTTCTTAACGAATCTTAGCGATTTCTTTTTAAGTGTGTGTATGCTCTATGTATCACATTTACTGAAATATAATTTAATAACTTAAAATGTCTTAATGTTCTTGCCGCCGTAATAATAGATATATCGCAAGTGCACAGAGAACTAATGCGCGACGTCGCATCGCGTGCACCATTAGCATATCCCGATATAGCCTCGAGGGAAGTTTTGCAATAGCGAAACACATCTGCTTTCTCCCTATTGCCCGACAACGCCATTCGTCGTACGCGGACAATAATGAAGCGCGATTTGCCTAAAACACTAATGGCGCATTGTGACTCGGTGAGCTCTCGTCGTTGTTCCTATGAGACCACCGGTATACTACCGCCGGCGGTGATGCAATTAAGATCTAATTAAGCGTCACGAGAGAAATACGAGGCTGAAATTCATTCATAAAATGACACACGTGCGCACTCGCAGGATACTCGCGATACGCCTTTCGTTGAATCGATGAGCTTTGTTCAGCAAACGTCAAACTTTTTCCCCAATATTAATTAATGATATTTGTGATGATTATTCTCTCTGGCTGCGTAGAAAGTAAGTTTTGAATAAATTCCGATCGGATTCGATTTAAATTAAATAAAAAGTAATTTCCAATTATCTCTATTGTATCTTTAAAATTTTGCTGTAACGGAAGATTAAAAAATTACGTTTCTTATTCCTTCCTTAATCGGTCCGTTTTTACATCAAGTATATTTTGCACGTGTGCGGAAATTCCTCGCACTTGTCACAACTCCGTTTCTAAAGAGGAATAGATATAGATGTCACCATAGATCGAAATCAGCTCACGTACTTTTCCGATGGTCGGGAAAGACCGGTATACGGAGGTAAAGGGTAAACCGACGGGACGTCATCTCAAAGATTGAATTAAATACATTCCTAGAAGAACGTGGCCGTTATAACGTGCTATAACGGTCTCAGAACGACCATGACCGCAAGATCACGGTGACTAGGTAACCCGTGTAGCTTCAACACCGTACAAAACGTACAAGAATAAAACGTACAAATAAAAAAAGTTAACGAGTCATCCACAAAATTATTTTCCTGAAGCTTGTGTAGCTTTAGCATTTTACACGTTGCCTAAGAGTCCGTTCTTAAACAAATGCTCCCACGCAAGCGTAATAATTTTTTTGTACCATCAATCAAGAAAGGATTAATCTAGCTTTAATAAAAAGAGAAAAAAATACATTACGCGCTGTGGAAGCTGAAAAGACAGATGGGAAACTTGAATGTGAGTCAATATACGCAAGTAGCGTTATTCAACGTTGAACGTAGTACTATAGAAACGCACGATGCCGCTCTTGTCTGGATCGTAAGTGACATTGAATAGACCGAGAAACTGCGTTTTGTCAGACCATTTGTGAAGTCCATTCTACGATGTTCAATGACAATGACGAAGCGATTAATGACATCGTGTGAGCACGTATAAAGGACTGATGACACTGTGCACTGGTCACGCGTGTGCGGTAGGTGCGCGTGCACGTAGAAAGCGGAAGTACCGATTAGTATTATACTTTTGCCCAGCGGTGATCGAGCAGTCAACTGTACGCATCGGACAAGCTAATTTGGACGGACTCTATGCGAAACCAGAAACCCATTAAACATGATCTCTTCTTGCGAAACTCTCTAAAATTAAAGCGCAAGTCAAAAATACTGAAATTTTTCAAAAATCAAAGATTGAACGGTATCCATTAACATAAACGCTAATAAATTATTTATGCAACAACTGATTAAAGTCAATTTCGTTACGAATGATATTCGGAATCGCTCGAATAAAACGACTCAGTTCTTTGCAACTGAATGTTTAAACACGTTTTTTCTCTTCCAAACGCTCGTAAATTTCAAGCTTTTTCTAAGCGCGGTACTTGTTTGAAATATGTATAATGGTTTGAGATTAATAAATCTAAAAACCTACATAAAAGCGTGTTACAATTTTTAACTCTTATAGAAGATGATTAAAAAGATCAATATAATATTGAAAAGAAAATAACATTCTATAAGGCAAGACGTCTCTATACAGCAGATTCCTGTCCTGACACTTTTCCGTATATCTCTAAAATCACCATTTCTATTTTCCCATGATTATATTTGAAATCCATTCGCGTACGTCGACTCTTATTAACCACAAAATGCGAAGGGAGGACCCCAGACCGCCACGTCGGCGGAATAACGATCCGCTCTGCCAGAGCTCGAAAATTCATATCGACAGGAAGCCTTCGTTCGCATTCTCGAGTGCACACGCAAGACCAATATTGTAGAAAATTAAAATAGCATTTATTCTAATTATAAGTGATTAACAAAAAGATGATAAAATAACCGAAAAAGTTCATCAGATACGTCAACAATTTATCTGATTATAATATTTAAAAAAACGTTTAAAGAACGCGATTATTAATAAAACTTGTTCATACTTTTGCGTTTTATCTCTTGCTCGATAAATTTTAAGGTGAAGAAACTTCGTATTGTAGAGAATTCAGTATTTCTGGCAACACTAGGGAGAAACGATCGACCCTCCACGATTGCGACGAACTCAACCATACCCCCGATGGTGTGCCACGAGGGTTGTCGCTTTCGTATTGATTGTACGTCGGATGATTCATGGGGCACTCTGGTACGGTGACCACCCCCGCAATATTCTAAGCAGTCGCTACCAACCCCAAGCTTCAGAGCTTATCCCCGATGCCGAGGCGGAAGGACACTGGTTGGAAACTACATGTCGAGATACGGCAAATGAAGGGCATTATGCAGCCCTACTAAGTACACTGCAAATTCACGGAAAAACAATACCACCTAGAAACCTTAGAGATAATATTGGAGTAACTTTTTAATGATATTAGCGTTATCCTAATAATTTAATTTCATGCCATCAATTATCACATAATTGAATAATGCACATATCTACAAAATCAATAATTAAAAAAGCAAAGAAGACTTGGTTCTGACTATAAGCTATCGAAATTAACTCTAGAGTGTTATTGAAGATAAATTTTCACTGAGAAAATGCTATTCAATTGTTAATTCAAATTTAGTAGTTTTTGTTACTAAAATTTTAATTGTTTATAATATTTAACATTGTTTACATTAAAATAGTGTTAGTTTAATTCTAACACTTTGCAAAACATATATATATATATACATATAAAGTAAAAAATAAAAAATATATAAATAATACAAAGTAAAAATACAATTTTAACAATTTTTTTACGATAATAACAATAATTATGTGGGTGAATTTTCAGAGTAAATAGTATTGAATATAACGTAAAAAGATATGAATAACACTCTAAGTTAAGCAAGTCACTTGGATGCAATTCTTGGATGATCCTCGTGCAGGTGAAAGCACCGAACAGGTTTGAGAAAAAAAAAAGGAAAGAAATAAACAAGAAACAAACTCTAGAAATAAACAAGAAAATAAGAATTTAGGAAAGATAGTCTACAATATCAACATCTGGAACGCGAATTCATTAGCGAATCCCTAGAATAGCCAGGTAATAAGAATGTCGCGATCACAAGTGCCACACCTGCCGCCAGAAGTTTCAAGAATATTTAGCACAGGTGCGTCGCAACGAGTACCTATAAGTGCAATAAAGTGCACAAGAACTCGATCGCCGAAGAAGCTAATGGACATTTCGTTCATTACAGACATTATTTTGTCAAATTTTGTCAAAGTTACGATATTCGTTCCGACATTTTTAATACGTCAAGTCGATTCGTTTTCTGTTAATTATGTAAATAAGTCAGTCCCTCGAGAGAGCTTATTTCGTATGTGCATTATATTCGCGCATGTTTCATTGCGACTGTAGGAGTGAAAAAAATATGCTTTAAAAGGCAACGCAAGGACTACAGGTCAGAGAGATATACAAAATTTACGGAATTACTCTAATAATTACACACGTTAATTATACAAATACTTTCGTATAATTAAATTTCCTCAATTAAACGAGAACATAAATTTGTTATTTTTCAACACTTATTTCACAAAACAATAAATAAAAATCTAGTAATTAAAATTTTAAAATAACAATTTAAAATACTAGATACTTATTCGACGGTCTTTCGCAAAAAATCAACTTTTCGCTTAAAATATGTCTCAAATTCACTTCCGCCGGATATAGAAACTCGTTCATCTCAAGGCAATATCGTACAATCAATCTTCTCCTCAAGTCGACCTTTTTCCTTTGAGTACTCACCCAAAGAATATTAGAGCCTTTCGCGACTACTGGAGGGTGGAGGACTAGGCACATCAGGTTCAGAGGCAGCAATACCCAAGAGAGATCTAGCTCACGATTTCGAAATGTAGCGAAACTGGCACGACGCGCGCGTATTTTACATTCCTTCCTCAGTTCTTTCTTCTCGAGGACCTTTTATCACAAAAATAACGCGCAAAGACAGATCAGAATTCACATTCTTGGCGAAACAGCATCCTCGCTGCGGTATTCTACGTCAGATACCGAAACATAAGGCCCGATAAATTCAGAATGTCATTGTTACGCATTGTCTCAATCGCTAACCTTCGGACGGAAATATTATCAAAGCTCATCTATCTCTTAATTGATTCTTTTAATTTTGTTGAAAACGCAACCGCGAATATCAATCTTCAACTATAATCTCTACCCGATGTCGCGTGCGCGTTCGTACACACGCGAGTGCACGCGCACCGAGCGTCCACACTTTCACTCGTCTGCCTCTTTTTCCCGGATTTCTGTGCCGGTAGAAAATAACGGCACCGGCCGTTATGGGTACCGTGGATATTTGGCACAGACCTGAGAGACGAGAGAGCGTTACTACACTCCATCGACTCCCTCTCTCGACGTGCTACACATGTGCAAGCACCGTCGCTCGTGGCACATCTGGCCGCACATTCAAGGCCGGACAATCAACTTTGCCCAAAAGGAACCTCTTCGTATACGCTATACAGGGTGTGTCGCCAGCTATGACTGACCTGAAAATCTCGACAACGATTCTCTAAGCGCGTCGAGGGTGCACTGAACGAGGACAAGAAGATAATGGTAATTTGATGATGTGAATCCCTCCCGCTTAATTTCGTTGTTACACGGAGTCTATTAAACTTTCTGCACGATAGTGTCTCTTGCTTTCCCAAGATATCGTTCCTTCAAATTCACCCGCTAAAATTTTGCTATTAATTTTTAACACATCTGACATGAATTTTTAAAACATTATGCAACGTAACATGACTGTGTTATTTTAAAATTTACGTTAAATTGTTATTTAACATTTTTAGTGTCAAAATAATATAATTTACGAGTAAATGAATAAGTAACATAAAGATAATATAATTTTAAAACATTTCGAGTGTTAAATGTAACAAGTTTAAATCATTTATTTTTTTTATTTTGTATTTCTAATATCAAATTTTTTTCCGATGTGCATCTATACATTTTACACATCTACTTGCACTATTAAATGCTGTAATAAAATTATTTTTTTCCGTGTGCGCGCGGTAAGACAATAATTACATCTCATTATTGAACATCTTTTCAAATAATGCATTAAATATTCACAGTAACGATAAATAAACTATGAAAAGGTAGAAAAAGACTTATTTTTATTGTCATGACTAATATTACGCGGTTTTTATCCAGTAGAGGAAATCATTTAAAATATTCGCAACTTTAAACGCTTGATTGTACGAAGTACTCGTTTCATCGGGGGCATACGAGAGTAAACCTCAAATTTGCATCGTTTGTTTACGTGCCATCCGAGGAGGCATCTGCCGGTAATAATCGCTCCGATGAGTGACTTGGTCGTCGCGAATCCGTGCCCCAGCCGAGTAAACAAGTTCCTTCAACAAAGTGCGCCGACAGATGACAACGCTTTTACGTAGAGAGATGTGCGACGAATGCGAAATCCGCATAAGAAGCTAGCTATCGAAAACAAAGCGAGGAAGTAGCAAGTGAATACGCTTTGAATACGTTTAGCGCCTCTCGCGACATTTTTCTAACATGTCAAAAGTGAACGACGTATGACTGTCATGTAGATAAAGATACCCGGCAATGTAGATAATTGAAATTTTCTTCGCCAATATTTTTACAGAAACTAGCCTGAATTATTTAAACCTTTGACATTCGCCATTAAAGAAAAAAACAGGAACACTATACAGAAGGCTGCACGAAGGCTCACGAAGGATTGTTTCAATCGAAATTGATTGTAGCGGATAATTAGATTTCAAAGATATCGGCAATTATTCGACGATCGTTCCCGCTGTTATGACCGGTTGCGTCACTGCGCGGCATTGTACGAAAAAATTGCGCAACGCTCACGAAGGCCGCCGATTTCTCACGTACATCTCGCATTTTCTTTTTCGCATTAACGCAGTAGCAGAGAGTATCGCACGTCACGGATCATTAGACTTGCAAAAGCCGGCGTATATCGACTTCTCGTTATCGTGTCGCGATAGTCGCTCGTATAGTCACTCGAATCGTTCGAACTGTGCGAGATATCAAATACGAGCCGAGTCGTGTGTGAAGCGAACAAAGCCACGGAGTTTCGAAACTATCGCGCCGTCGGTTGAACCGCCGGAACGAGGATGGCTCGATCGAGGACGGTTAAAATCCTCGTGCCTCGCGCGATGATGTATCCCGGTTCCGGCATACTTTGGCTTCGGTATAACGTTACCTTAAAAAAAAAAAAAAAAAGGAAGGTGGCTAGCGCACGTACGCAAACGAGAGCCCTTTTATTATTAGCCCTAATTGAATCATGCCTTAATTGACGTGAATCATGCGCCATGGAATTGCGCAAACCGTCTGACATGTATATTGTCCTTCCCCTTTCCCGGGGGTAACGCTTCAGTTAATCGTCAATTATCAGTCACTTGCGCTGTAATCCAAACGATAACTTATCTCTTCCGAAGGTGAAACAATCCCACGAATATCCTTACCTCGACCCTATCTCGACGACCTACTTTGTTTATGTCTCCTTTTTTTTTAAAACTTTTCATTTCACACGAGCTTTACGGCTCTCGGATAAATGAGTAGTCGGATAGAAGGCAGTCTCGTTCCGTCCCGAGAAGTTTTTACCGGCCTCTGCCGTTAAGTGGGAGATAACGCTTGTAATTAAATCCCCGCGGGTTACAGCGGCACGCTGTTTTTCTATCCGCGTTATTATTGTAAGACCCGCGGACGGATCCCGAACGACGTTGTTATTATAGCCTATTAGCGGCTCTGTCCCAATCGGAGCGCGTCTCAAGTAGTCAAGTATAATCTCAGTTCGAGTAGAAATGATTCGGGACGGTTTCCGAACCTGAATTGTTCGACGGAGTCAAGTCCGTCGTCGGAGAGCAGCGTGATCGTAATTACCACCTTCGTCGTCCGTGATTCTCCTACTCTCTATTCTGTCGTGTCGAATTATGGACGCTCGCAGAAAAGGTAGAAAGCACTAACCCGTGACAAGAGCGGAAATACCTGTCGGTCGGTTTTCTCATTGGATCGTTATTTCTAGCTTGATTTTTCGCTTGGTTTAACTTGTTCGCCCGTAAAACACAATGTCGTAAAGCATAACGCGGCCGCTGAGCCGCTATGGATCTGTCGTGTAGAGAGAAACCGGAAGATTTGGCTTTAGAGGTCATTGGACGGGGCCGTCTTCTTTCAGCGGATAAGGATAAGGATGTTAATTCGATGCTTCCTGCTCGGTTGAAACCGAGATTTTACCGAGGCGATTTCAATCCCCTTTCCCCCCCGCCGGTGCCTTATGTAAGAGCATAAGTCGCGAGATACCTCTCCTTAGAGTCTCTTCCGTACACTCGGATCTTTTCGCTTTATCGCTAAGTTGCTTCGGAGATAATGCAATTACATGTAACGTATCTAGACGTTACGTAACGCGAAACTCGTACGCAGTTCTTAATAATTGTTCGGTATACTGACAACAACTTTAATGGGCGTTTTTCTTGTCGGAAATATTTCTCGCTTTTGTATCAAGCACAGCATAGACATGTATTTTTAACATATTTTTGTGATCAAATAACGTACGACGTGAACTGGGAAAGTAGGTAAATTTGAGGGGAAGAAATTTTTACCGCATGCGCGTCGAATTCGGAAAGTTTTTAATGGTTCAAATTCGACCGAATATGCACGATGTCCTCATAGAAGTTTCGAGGGTCGTTCGAGAGGGCAAACTGCCAACTACGATCGCGAGTTGGGAAACGAAATTCCAGCCGCGACAGCACACACCCAACACGAAGAGCCGAGTCTCTCCTCTCTATCTCTACCTCCCTCCGTTCCCCAGCCCGTGGCATGTAGGATTACGCATATTTGCGGGGCTCAAAGGGTCGTTCGAGAGGGAATCGGAATCGAGAGACCTGCGAGCGGTTTACTATGAAAACAGGTATACACGCGTCGTGCGTCGTCGCGAGATAACCGGTTCTGGCGGCGGTGTACATACATTTGCCGAAACACCTTAATTACCAGGACCGCCTCTCCCTGTGTACGTTCTCTCTGTCGCGCTTCTTCGTCCAGCCTGTTTTAATAAACACCGTTAGCGAGGAATCCGTTAATACCGCGGCAATCGGAGAGATATCGATTTAAACTAAGCCCGAGCTGTGTATCTGTCACGCTCGGTAAATCATCGCTCGATAAACTACTTAGACGCGAGACAATAAAACCTGCCCGGCCAAATGAGCGTGCAGGCGAGCACGCGTAAATTACGCTCTCGGTCTCGATACTAATCTGCCGTAACGTGTGCGATACCATTAATAAAACCGTATGACTGATTGATAGCCCGCGGCGTAAGCTCTCAATCTATATATCGCGGGAGAGCGCACGGAGCAACGTTCATCGCCGTCGTCGTCGTCGTCGTCGTCGCAACTTCGCGGAACGCGTATCTCACGTCTATAAATTTGCCCCCCGGGAGTCGTCTTTTTCCTTCACGCGAACCGCGTGAGGAAGAATTAATTAATTGTTAGCAACCGTTAATTACGCAGCAGTAAGTAAATATAGACTTTTTGCAATCTGAATCTGGCACGAGTTCCTAAGTTTCGTTATCGGCCTCTGAGCAACGCGAATCGCGAACGTTATGTACATAAACTTGAGACTTCGTTGAGATAACTATAGGAAAAAAAAACTTAATTGTTCTTTTTATTGATATTTGATTACAACTACCGCGTTGCTCTTTTTATTGATATTTGATTACAACAACCGCGTTGTTCTTTTTATTGATATTTGATTACAACCGCGTTAATGTGCGCGACCCGAAACTGGCGCAAACGTGATATACATATATATTTGGACATCAGCAAATATATCGCATGTCATTAAATCGATATATAATTGCACTAATTTACAGTTCATCGCTCCACTGCCTCTCTTTGACCTTTTAGCAGTATATCTTGAGCCTTAATTCACGTATATAATTCCCAAAGATTCTAGCGTAATTGGTCAATTATGCAAAGTGGTATCTTGTAAAATGCTAAAGTGAATATAGGATAATTAAAACCGCTAAGTAAATGAGACAATTTGATAATTCATCAGTGATAAAATTAAGAGTCGTTACAAGGTCGATGAAAGCCGATGATTACTCACTTCATAATTACCAACCGTTCAAAACACTATCAATTAGTGTACAAAGACGTAATCATAATGTATTAAATTTAACAATTATTCATTCTGTTTCTCACGTGAAAAGTCGATAATATATTATATAATAAAAATGCTTTCGCGTAAAATCTAATTTATGTATTATCCATATTTAATAATACAATATTTAGAAATGTATTATCAAATGTTAACAAAAAAGAGATACTTAATAGAGTATTAATGTAAGTCTCGTAATTTAATATCTCTAGAGAATGTCCAGCTAATGAAACGTAATCTCTGGGACACTGACGACTAACTAACGACTCGCAACTGTATGAAAATGCAAAACTTGAGCTCTATGTCCGTGCTTAAATTCATTTTCTTAAAAGACGTGCTAAGTAAGCTGTATCGTAAAAAATTCTCTCTTTCATTAACTACCGTTCCGTACTGTACATTTACTCCTTCGTATACAAAATTTATTTAGCGTGTACAAAGTTTTATCGCGTTTCGTCCCATATAACGTCAAATTTATAGAAAAAAATCTCCAACGAGAATACAGATAAATGTATGTAATTATAATCAGATCGTGCTATAAATACGTTTGATTTTCGCTATCATACCTTCGAGATTTTACGTGGCAAGTAAATGGACCGAATTCGATTCTGTTCGTTACACGTTAATTACGTTACGTGATTTTGCAACGTTGCCTCTATCGATCATGATAAACGGGGAAACATCACGAGCAACCCCAGCAATCCACGCGTATAAACTGTATACAGCGAATTTTAAAATCTAAAAGTAAAGCTGAAAATATTCAAGTATCACGAATGTACCCTACGAATATCACGATTGAAAGATTATCAGTAATAATTATCTAGAACATCGCGAAGCGATGAAAGCCAGTGATCATGATTTCCATGGCAGTTTCTGTAGAAATCAATTCGGTTCGCGAGCGAGGTTCAAGGATCGGTGCGATTTAGTTGGCTGACACTGTGATTAGAGACACAGCGAAGCCACAAACGGCGAGCACGTAGATTCGAGCTACAACAACGTTCAAGAGGTTCATAGTGCAGAGAACGATTTACCGTTTCTTGCCGAGAGCCTGTCATCTCTCTCTTTCGTTCCTTGTTTTTCTGTCCGACTTCCCGCTCGCTCTTACATTGTTGTAGTCGAGCGCCATAGAGAACGATACGTTCCGCGCTCTCGCTTCGATTCCCGCTCTAGCCCGGCTCTCTCAGCTGGCCGGCGCTCTATTCACGTGTATTACCGAGAGACGAGGAGATTACCAGCTCGGGCCTGTGACTCATACTTCGTATAGCGCACACTATGAAAGCCGTCGCCGTGATAATCCTCTCCAGTTTCTCTGCGACCCGATGTTGCCAGATCAGTGGAATCCTACAGGACGCTAAAGTTCACCGGATCCCAGTCAAATTCACACAAGCCTCTAATAATACGGATGTAAACGAAACTCCCGGAAAAATACATTTCATATTCACCAATGCCTCTAAGGTTATTATACTTTGTAGATTATAAATTAAATAATTGTAAATATTACAAAAAAAAATCCTTTTGAGTTAGAGATGTGAGTTTTCCTTCGGTACTTTTCGATTTAACGGGAAGTAAAAGCGTGTTATACGCGATGTATAATTCGATGTTGCCCTCTGGCAATTAACTTCGGAAACGTGCTCGAAACCGTTTGAGGCACGCGGATTCCGCGATACTCTCTTGTACTAGCCTCTTCTTCCCCAGCCTAGCCCCTCTCCTCTTAACGGACGTATCTTAACGACGTAGGTCACGGAGGCCAAAGAAGCAGTCCATTACTCCGTATCTCCGTGAAGGAATTACTCGCTCAGGAAAAACATGACGTCTCTTATTCCCGGCGACGATGAACGGCGCTCAGCATCACCCGTAACCTCGAAACGGCGCACCGGGAAGCGTGATCGCCGCTCCTTTCCTTCGTGAAAGATCGGCAAGTTTTACGCAATAAAGAAAAATTGGAATAACAAAATGCTGTCTTGAAAATTTTGGAGAAACCAAAAAAAAACTTCGGGAGAATATTTTCAACTTCGATATTTTTCTCCCCTTTTGGCAAAAATGATAAATTAATCAACCTCATAGATGAAAGTCGACTCGGTAGATCTGCAATATTCGGGTACGAAATTCTGAGAGCTTGTAAACGCGCGCGACATCGGACGCTGAAGAGTTAATCTCTCTGTCTGTCAGTGAAACTTAAACCGGAGCCGCGCGAGCTCTATCGCGATAGTTTATTTAGACGGTAGGCAAACTCGAATGCGCGTATTTATCTAAGCTGGCAGATAAATCGTGGCGCGCGTCTCGGCGCGGCTCGCGATAAAAATTTCTATTCCGCGCGTATTACACCGCAAACAGCGATAACGAACGACGATTACGCATATCATAACGGACGATATTGGATAACGATAGGTGAAAACCAAAACGAGCGTGCACGCGATTAATTTACGAATGCCGCGATATTTACGAGCGCCGAGGAAACTTTTAATTCCACGTCTCTCGGGACGCGCACGAGTCTTGTTTGCGATGCACACGTGATGATGAATATTCGCGACATTATTACATCATGCCGAAAAATATTCCATTTCAGTCGAGAATACAGTTTTGTCTTTCTCGTTTTAAAAGGAAAAAAACATTCAAAAACATAAAGAAGGTCAAGGATGTTACGGCCATCAGCTTTAGTTGGAATCTGCTTCCTTCAATCGAGTCCGAGATGAATTCAAACTCTATGTAGACAAGTGTAATTTTGCATGCCATGAACTTATCATAAATTTATATTTTTATGTAATTTTTTGAGAAATCCAAGTTACCGACGAGTTACCTCGACTTTGAATACATTAGTTCCGGAATGTTCTATTTAAATTTACCGAATGCTCGAATAATGACGAAAAGTCAATAAAACAATTGAAATAAATAAATATAATCGTCCACAGTTTATCATTTCGAAGTGCTAGAAATAAAAATTTCAACGCAGGATTCGCCGGACGGGACGCAGCCCACTTGGGAACCGCAATATCTCGTTTAACTAATGCATCTCTCTGTAAACTCGCGCGCGCGCTGCATAACGAGCAATTAAGAAATTAAAAAAAAAAGGTCGTTAGGCTGCGCCCTACGTTTTAACCGATACACTTTCACGTGTGCCTGCCGCGGCAACGAGGATACGCGGGTGCACATTAGGCGTGCCTCCCCCTCTTACTCCACGCTATACCCCATACTCAACCGAGCATGGCGAAACCGGAACCTGAATATAACAACTCAGCCCCATTTAGTTTCTATCTCGCTTCTGAGCCCGTTCGAACGTGCAGCCGTGAAATGGAAATCCGCCCGCAGAAGTCAGGGGAGCGTCGCGTCAGGCGATTTTCTTTACGCTCGTTCGTCGTAACACACATCACAATTGCGAGTTTTATTCGGCTTTCGAACCTCTCAAAATTATCAAAAGTTTGATATAAAATTGTAAAATTTTGAAATCCAAAAGTAATATATCAGTAATTAAATATAATTATTAAATATAAGATTAATATAAAATTAGTATCCCAATATAGTGTTGCAATTGCTAAAATAGATCAATAATCAAATGTAAAACCAATATTGATGACTAAATATAATTAACATAAATATAATTGGATATGATACGATAAGATTTGAAATAATTTTTAAAACTAAGCTAAATAAGCTCTTTTTACAACTCCAAATTTATCAAAACTATATTTCTTTGTTTTAGATAAATTCTAGAATTCCTTAAAAAATTACATAATCTTCAATTTTTTTCTCTACAAATTTCTCAGTCTTCCATAAAAAAAGAATATAAATAATTTAATAAATAAAGTGACACGAGGCGCGTTTAATACTTATATCATCTTTAATAATTGGCCATGATTCGTTCGCGAAATCCATAAACGAGGTCCCTAAACACCCTTTATATATCCAACTGTCGCGTTAGGGCTTCCGCCCGGACGACAGGACCAGTCTGCGATTGCGATTAAATCGCCCTCAGACGGGCGCGCGCGCCCCCGCCATGTGTGCGCTGCCGGCCATTTAATCCGTCATCGCGTCGCCCCGGCGTCGCACCGCGGCTTTAACCTTCACCTTGAACACGCCCTGCACGCACGAAAACTATTTTAGGGTCGCCCGACCACCCTAAGAAAAAGAGAAAGAGACGCGCCCGCACACACACACACACATACACGCGTAAGCGTAGCCTCTCGGGCGGCTGAGGACGAACGCTGCATTCTAATCTCAATGCAGTATCGCGCGATGCCAGCGCGATCGAATTATCACACTTCTCGCACGTGCCGCGATATCGCAGGTACCCAGAAATTTTCACGAAATTGCACGGTGCAAGACAGAGCTGCCGGCGCCGTCGTCACGCGCCGTCGAGAGTGCACGAAGGCGGCCAGAGCAGGCTGCCCTAATTCACGCGATTCCTCGACGACGTGCTGCAATTCTGCAACCTAGAGGTCGCGAGGGACTGCGAATCCGGTAATTTTGAGTTCGTTAAGATGTTATCGGCAAAATTATAATTTGCATATTCTCTCGGCCGCTTCGCTGCGGTCGAATAAAATCGCGGCCGGCGAGAATTTCCAAGTGCGAACGGCGGATACAAAGTCGCCGCGTGACGACGACGACGACGACGACGACGTCGCGTCTGCAATCTCGACTGTTTTATTCCACCGTTCGATGCCCCCCCCCCCCCGATCATTCATTCGCGAGAAAAAGCGGCAACGTCCCACGCGACGGCCGCGTGGAAATAACATCGGTAAATTAGCGTGGGTGTTTCAATGAGAGCCAGGCGATTCTCACTCTTTGACGGCGATAATTGCATGCGATATCTCAGTTACGACCGCGTAATTATTCCTCTGCTTAAAAAATGTCGGAAGTAGAATCAGACAAATTGGAGAATACCAAGTTTCAGTCTCGTTCAAATCACATTCCCGGAAAAACTTTCGGTAGCAAAACGTAATAAAGAGCTTGGGGAGGAAGAGGAGGGGTATTTATTGTACGTCGCTTGCCGCGCTTCTCGTCTTAGAAAGTAGCGGGTGATGTGGCACGCATCTGTGAGTGCATACAATAGAACGGTGTATCCTTCAAATATTTACTGGAGCCAAGCGACTAAGAGCGCAAAAAAAAAAAAAACGGGATAAGATGCTTGGCGCACGCTTGGCGAGCGATAAATGACTGGTCGTGAGAACGCGAGACAGGCGCATTCATTTATAAAACAAGATTTCAACGCCAAGTTATTTAATGGACCGTGCAGATCGACGATGACCGTTGTAATCGAAGAAACTGGCAGCTTCCTTACTTAGAGAAACTAATCGGCCGTAGAAGATGATTTATAACGTAGCATCCGAGACTACATGTTACCCGCGACATAACTATCAGCGAAAAGAAGAGATAGACGAGAGCAAAATAAGGAGGAGAGGGGAAAGCTGATGTTTATGCGGGACAAATCCGCCATTATCCGATGGACCCTTCAATTATCGGTTCGACGTTGACATTCGCGCATCTCGTTCGAGCGATTCGCTCCGTTTCTCCGCATGCTGGGCCACCTTAGGACCCCCGAGTTCGACACAGCGCTCGGAATTCACCCTAATCGCAACCGTAGAAATGGAACGGCGCAAAAACACGTGTCGCCCCTGGACGCGTTCGAGAAAACAAATAGGGGTCCTATATACGGGATACACCCCCCGGGGGAGAGAAGATCCCGGAACATTATCGTCTCTCTCTCTCTCTCTCTCTCCCTGCGAAACTCGATGCCGCTGGATTCTACATGGTCCACCCTCCTATACCAAAGCGATTCGTTTTGATTTCCACGGATAGGAAGATCGAGACTCTACAAACCTCGTAACAACGTCCCATTTACCCAGTAGCCAATTCTCTTGATTTAAAAGCTCTGACTGGACAACAAAGAGCCAGCCACCCAATCCTAAATGGAAAGTATTAAATATGAATGATGATAAATCAATTACGACGAAGCGTCATAATGAGAAAGCACAAAATACCATAAGGTAAAACGAAGACTCACGTTTCGCGGTCGGAGAATATTTCTGACGAGTACCGTTTAAAAAAAATAAAAAATTTATAGTGCAGGTTCCGAACGACTGAAAATACAGCTTGCACGGAAGATGCAAAACGATGCAAAGAAACACGCGTAAACGCGACGAGTGACAGCGCTCCAGAGAGGTATGCGGCGCCGTAGGAAATGGCGCAATGACATTAGTTAGCGCTAATTAACGTAATTAACCACAATTAATTAAAAGCAAAGGAGAGATCGCTCGGGAGGGACCCGTGGAAATCGTTCTACGGTTTGATTCGACGAAAGCCTGGCCGATGGCGAGCGGATTTCAGAGAAACTGCCGTCTGCCATGTGAAAATTTAACCGAAAGGTCCCAATTAGGGAAATCAACCCGAATCGAGCCAGCCCGAGCGAACTCTGCGCGCGTACTCGTACGTTCCTCGTGCGTGCAATAATCGTTATCGTACATTTCTTATATTTCAAGGACAAGCTGTAATGTCTCATAAATATTTTTCGAGAGTATAAACGCTTTGGTAACATCCGAGTATTAACGTTTACGTACAGAGAGCGTGGCTACGCCGAACAGAAACATGCAATTACAATGTAACACGAGCAACAATTTAATAAAATTAAATCATGTAAGATACTGAAGGATATTTAAAACGCAGATCACCTCCCGAGTGTTTCTGTTTGTCAAACAGTTTCACTATCTCAAAGAGTGGCATTGAAGAATTAAAAAAAGAAAAACTTACACACGGGTTGGACACACACACAACTCGAGGTTACGACTGTCCCTCTTCAGGTAACGACGAAGAGATCGTGACTGTACACACTTAAGCATTCATCACGGCTAGGCTATGTTGACCTTTCTAATCAGCTATCGTATCAATCAATCAACAGACCGAACCTCGAAGAGAGAAAAGAAATCCAGAGACACGGTCCGAGTCTGAAAACTTATATCGAACTTTATCTTCTTTGATTTCCCTCGTCCCTAAGGACGAAAGGGACATAACCAAAGGTAAAAAAAAAAAACCTTCGTAATCATATCTTTGCGGATTTTCCATCTTTCCGAATCGTCAACGGTGACACGGCTTAATACATTATGTAAAGGTTGTATCCGTTTCAGATATAATTCTTCGGGCATATCCTCGTATAAATAATGCGAGAAATAGTGAGATACAATCTTCATAAATAACGAAACGTAATTACAAGGATATCGAGGGATAACCGAAGGAAAAGTAAAAGTAGCGCGAAACATTTAGAGATTTGGCTTTGAAACATTAATGCACATTCAAAATCCTTAATTACCTACGTCAATTGAAAGTTACGAAACCAGAATTGACTTTAAAATCCCGACGAAAAGTAACGGGAAAGGCGGAGAAAAGTCAACGCTGACGTTCATCCGCCGGCGGTCTGCATAATCGCAGAAATTCATGCACGAATTTCGCATAACGTGTCTGCCGGGATATTTCGCGTGTTACGGTTCACGAAACGAGAATAGAGAGACTGAATAGGGGAGGGCCGGCTCTCTCGTGGGCGCCACTTCTCTGTCCCACAATGCATGAGATACCGGAGGCGATTCTACATGCGTCTCGACGCGAAAGAATGCGAGGGGCCCTTCAGGAGAAAGGGCGAGAGAGAGAAAGAGAGAGAAAGAGACAAAGACGTTTTGGAGATGCAATATACGCGCACTATTCAACATCCTCGTTGAGCAAATGCTTCCAATAGCAACGAAGTTAGCAAAACGTGTCTGGATCTTTTCGCCGCGAAAGAAATTATTCGTTGCTGCTGCGGAATTAATATTTCGAATGTCGAAGTAATGAAAATTTTCATATTCGTATCGTTTCAAGAATCTAAAGATCGTGAAGTGCGTACATGCGACTTTTTTTCTGACGGCCCACCCAACACGTACAACGTTTGCGTACATGCGTATATGTGCATAAATCATCTCGTGAAATTCCAGGGAAATTGGCGGTGCGGCTTTCGTACAATTAAGTAAACGACACAAAAGGTTGAAAATAAAATCGAAAAAGCAACGGCAGCACGCAGTAGCGACGATTACGTCGAAAAGGAATTTCAACCACATGCCCGTCAATCATACGAAGAAATTCTCACAATGTGCAACAAAGAAAGAGTTTCCCGTTGTGTGCATGTGCATCTACCTCGGGGCTGAAAAAGAGCCGGCAAGAGAGATTTATGCCTGTCTCAACGCGAACGCGAGGAACGGCAATATTTTGATCACGTGTGCAACAGAGATTACGTAATGTTATCTGATTTTGCGCAAGCAAGCTTGTACTTCCTGCACTTTCAACGGAGTTTAAATCATGATTAAATTCTTTGATCAATATACGCGTCAATTTTCATCCTGTTACGCTTGTCGTTTCCTCAATTATATATTAAAGTCGAATATTTAAAAACATCAAAACTCTTAATTTAAAATTAATTTTAATTAAAAAGGTTTCTTTAATTTTATTTGGTAAGCATCGATTAAATATATTCGTTGATGGAACGTCGAAACTCGAAGTTCACTTAAAAAAATATATATATAACAAGGGATATGACGAAAAATTGATATTTCATTGTTCGATAGAAATCTCTAAAAGAGTACGTTGTATCGTGACCATCCATATAAAATCTCCGTTACAATCAATCGAGGATCGAGCAAGAGAGAGAGAAAGAGAGAGAGAGAGAGAGAGAGAGAGAGAGAGAGAGAGAGAGAGAGAGAGAGAGAGAAACAAGGGAGCGAACGGGCACAGAAGCTACGAATTTTTGTACGGAGTGGCCCGGGGGCAGCGCGGGGAGAACAGGAGTAGGGGGAAAGGCAGGGGGATAGCAAACGCGAGTGGGGGAGGAAGGGCGAGGTTAAGCCGAGCTAAGAATGCGGGGGAGAAGAGAGGGAGCGAGCGTGGAGAGTAGGGCACGGATGGTGAACAGCTGCCGGTGTCTGTAGTGGCCGTTTTGTGTGAACGTGCCCCCATAACCCTCATACCCGTCTCCCTTCGTCCGTCCGTCCGTCCATTCGTGTTCGTCCCTGGCGGCAGCGCCGCCGCCGCTTCTCGGGAATAAAGGCGCGCTCACGACCGACGCACGCGCGTGCGTTGCACACGCACGGCTCAATCTGCGCGCCTCGATCAGGACGGAGAAACCGAAAATCTCTCGAGGTGAAGGAAGGTCGCGACACGCGCCCCTACGCCACGGGCTATCGGACCGAACGGAACGGGCTTTGTTCAACGGGCTTCGAAATTCCTGGCGATGAGAAAACAAACTTTCCTCGTCGCAGCGAAATCCCGCGGGGAAACATTCTCGCTGAAGTTTACAGCGAACCGTTTGATAAGACACAGGGGAATGTATACTCTAAGTAATTTATGTTCTTCTAGGTTTATAGACGTCAAATGGCCAAGCGCAACGTTTAAATCGTCAGTTAGCCTTATCGTGAAATTATACACACGCGTGAAAGTTTTCGTTGTAGGATTTTCCGTTAGAACGACGCCTCGCTCGCTCGTCACGCGCCTGTCGGCTTCAAATAACAAGCTTAAAAATCTATTTCCAAGTCAATGAAGGAGAAACGCGTTATCGTGCGGCAGATAAAAATGTTGTGACGCGATACTAAAGTTGCATAATCACAGTGAGTCGGGTTTGGCCCCGCCGCGCACTTATTTTATTGTACCGCGCCTGTGACTTATTCCCAAAGAATTTGCCATTCACGTTCAGTGGTCCATGAAAGGTACCAATCTTACGAAATAATTAATACGATCTACTCCGGCAATCGATACCTCGGGACGAAAATCGCTGTATGATAATGTTGCACGAATGGTGTGTATATGACCTTCCTTTTTCCATTAAGACAACACAACGTGCTGCATATATCCGACACTTCCTGTTCGGCGATGACTTACAACGTCGTACCGTGCATTACGGGGTTGATCCAAAAGTAGGACGACCACAACTAATTACATGCTTTTGTAAAAGGGCAAGAAAGAATAGGATTATTTTGTTTCATTCTTTATTAATTGTTGAAATCACCGCGTGCGTTTCAATTATCTCCCGAGTGCGGTATTTAGTGTACGACTCCCACATTTAGCTATAGTACAAATAAATCACAGTTAAAAGAAATGCATTTATATAAATCGCATACGGCAAATACAAAATTAGACAAGTTCCCGTTTCCGAAACCCGTGAGAACGTTTCAAGAAGAGGAGACGTCTCTTGAGCAACAAGAACGTCTGGTCACCCTATTCATAAGGAACTCGCGCAGACGTGAAATAAAATAAGATCAAAATACTTGCCAATTCCGTCTCGTCTTTCATTTTTTGCCCCTTCCAAAGAACGATCGCAAGAGCGATTGTGGGACGCAATGGACGCGAGATCGAGAGCGGGAAAAGGGCGAAGAGACCGGTACAAGAGTGCGGGTGAAAAAAGCGAGCGATCGCAGGAAACCATTTACCTTCCTTTTTGCCTGCGAGAGAGAGAGAGAGAGAGAGAGAGAGGCGCGCATGTCGTTTTTACGGAACGATGCCTCATTGCTATGCATCGCGTATGAACATCTTTTCGCATCTCCACGCGAGTTTTTAATCATGCAACGCTCGCCGCGCGTAGTCCCGCCACGTGCATGGGCGTACCGCGTGCACGTAAAAGGTCGCAATTTAGTTTACTAACGATAAAGCGAACTCGTCGAGTTCGCGAAAACCCAGGGGTCCCGGACCGTATCTCCATATTACTTTCTCTCACGTCATGTTTCTCTCAAAGCGAGTAACTTAATTTATCGAAAGTCATTCTCGACATCATAATAAAAAGCAATTGCGAGTCCTATCATTTCTTTTCTTTTTTTTTTCTTCTTCCGTAAATTCGATTTATCATTTCAACCGAAAATCATCGTCAAATCGGCCGCGTGGGCGTGAAATAATCGAAAATGGCGGGGATGCGCGCCGAGCCTAAACCGGCCGCCGGCTTTAACTTTTTCTTAATGCATTTATACGGACGTATCCTGCCGGACGGACTGCGATCGCGCAGGGATTCTCATTCGGGTCAATTAGGCCCGGATGAAATCACGCGGCGCGGCCGTAATGCGTGAGAACCGCGCGCGCGCGGTTTAAGGCGCGAGAACTGGTTCCGAGCGAACCTACCTACCCTGATCTCGCGGGCATCTCTCTTCCCAAGGCCCCCGTGTCCCGACGTTAAACGCGGCGTAGATGTTGCTTACGAGAGAGCTCCTCGGGACTGCCTGAAATTAAACGTCGGGGACAAGGAGCCCCGGCGAGCTCGCCTATCCATGGGGCCCCGGGTCCTCTCGGGGGCCCATTCGAAACGTGGACCTACCCGGCCCTCGCTCGCCTCCCCCGCTCCTCCTCTCCTTCCGCCGATCGGCCGCCTCCGCCGCGACCTGTGTCTTTTGCTTTATTTCTTCCTCATCTTCTTCCTCTTTCCCTTCTCGGCTCGCCACTACCTGGTGAACGTTACGAAACGCATCCTCGAATCCTCGTAGATCCGAGAGCTCGGAATTTCATGGACGAAGTGGGGAAAAAAAGGACGCCGCGCGCGCGCGCGTGTGAAGGTAGTGAATAACGTTTGAGATCGATTGACCAAGATGGGGCACGTAAAAACGTACGTTACGATCGGACAGGCTTCATCTATTACTGATAATTATTGAGATACTAAATTGATACATGAGCATTAAGTGGTCTTCTAGTGGAATGGAATGTCGTTTGCTATCTGGGCCTCCAGGATCCGTCACGTAAATTATCAAAAGAATACCTCGAAATGTGCTTTCGTTCGAGAAGAAACTGTATCAGCCAGACGTCGGCTAGTAACAATTACATCGAAAGATTAGACACGAACATCTTGAATTAATAATTAATAATCTCGTGAACGTGTTCCAAGAAGAACCCAAAACATTTCTCTGTGGAGTCTCGCGATTACACAATTCGAGGGTTAAGCTCGGCATATTTTTTATAAGGGGAGAGGAATACGCGCGCGGATTATTTGGCGAGAGAGAAAGAGAGAGAGAGAGAGAGAGAGAACGGCCTGCAAAATGAAATATCACGTGCACAAAGAGTGCGCGCCCCGGCCACACGGTGGTTCTCCGTCGTCAAGTGGACAATATCTTCTCGTGTTACGACGTTACCACTGTCGAATAAAATGAAACGATGCGCGCACACACACGCACACAAAGGCCAGGCCTGTTTCTCCCCACATTGGCACATACGTGCCTGAGATATCGCGTTATAATTTGTTGTTACTGGCGGCGACGTCACGTTGAAACATTCATGTCTCACCTTACTTTACCCTGTGTCTCTCTCTCTCTATCCCTTGCGGCAAAGAAGCACCTCGAGGTGCGTGTAAATCGATACTGATCATCGAAAAATACATTTCCTTCCTTCTCCCGCATTGTATACGATGTATCAAAGTAATATATCGCAGGTAAAGTACAAGTCGTTCTGATCTCCAGTTCAAGATTCTCATCTCTTCGTGCATTTGACATCGTCTTAGTTTAGCGCGCGTTAATTGTTTTTTTTTTTTTTTCAGTTACGATAATATTGAAATATTACATATCGTAAAGATTTCATTAGCGTGTTTGCTTCCGAGATAAAAGATCGAGATAAAAATTTGTATTGCAGAAGTTAAAACTGCTGCAAGCTAGTCCCCGATTTACCCAACAAAAGTGAAAATCGTTTGATCTCTCTCCTTCCCCGGTTTTTCCTCTTCCTCTCGTTTCCCAAGTGCCTGGGCCGCGGAGGGCTTTTTATATCGAAATATTTTTTTCGCGTGTGCGCGTCTTTCCCTTCGAAGAGCGAAGGTTGCCCCGCCACGTGCGTCCGGAACAAAGAGACTCAATGTGCCGCAATGCGCCCTCGCGCCGGAGTTTTTTTTTTTCTATACTTTACTCCAAATCCCGTTAGAGGATTTCACCTCGCCGCGGCGTTAAAAAGAAAACGACGGGGAGAAGCGTGTCGACGGAGCGGGGTCGACAACCCGCAGCCTTCGATATCTCGAATCCGAGAATGATTCGCGAGAGAATGATCGAAGGTAGCACGGAGGATCGTACGGGCAGCGCGCGGTATTTATTTTCTGCGAATAGCTTACTCGGTATATATCGATGATGAAGGAGCGACAACAAAAGAGCGAACGGATCCCCCAGCGCTGTTCCGAACATCTATCGATCGCGTATTGTTTCTCTTCCTCCTATTCTCTTTCTCCTCTTCCCCGCTCCCCATCTCCCCCCTTCCGCCACATCTTCGTATCGCACAGGCCTCGCGATTCAATTCTACTTACAACTTCTGTTATAATAATTCGACGATTTAGTTATTAGCAGCATTGTAGAATACCTGGCCTGGTCGCATTAATTTCGTCGCAATTAAATGCTCGTTAACGTCGACCGGCTATCTCTCCGCCATCACTTTGCCGGCGCGGAGAGAAACAAAAGGAATTTAATTTACGGCGGTGCATAAATAGACGGGGAATAATGATAATAATAATAGGAGCGGCGAAATAATGAAAACTCGCCAAGTTCGCCCGTAAAAATCCGTAATTTCCCGTTGAACGACGCGACGAGGAGTAGGTGGTACTCGGGGAACATTCCGGGAATGAGAAGTGCATAGTCATATCTAAGCGGATACCTGGAGGAGGAAGACGCGCGCGAGACGAAATTTACGCGCGACGATACGCGGGAAGACGAAGAGGAAGAGGAAAAGGAGGAGGAGGAGGAGGAGGAGGAGGAAGAGAAGGAGGACGAGTCGAAGACTCGAGTGGTGTATTCGCCGGGATGCGGAGAATTATGCTACTTGAATAGGAACCGGAACTCGCGGTCCGTGTTCGGAATCGGCTACGCGATCGCACGCGTACGGGCCGCGCATACGAATCGGATAAGAGACAGTTGAAGAAGGAGAAAGAGAGAGGCTATCGGTTCGTCATTGATTTCTTCGACGTGCGCGAAAATAAATCCACAGCCCGTGTACACGTACGAGGGGAAGGCATCGCGAGGGGATGATACGTACGACGGAATGGCGAAACCGCAGGAACGAATCGAAAACCGCGCGACGAGATTGCCGCTTACGCGAAAATCATGATTGCCAGAATCGTGAAATTAATGACAAATCGTTCTCCCGTACGAGAAGAGGGGGAAGATGGAAAGAATACTTGCACAGAGAATGTCTCTACAACTAAAATAATTGAAAAATAAAAAACAAAAAAAAAATTTGTTCTCGATATTTTATTTAAATGTAATAAAGGCAAAACTAAAAAAAAACAATTTTTCTTGCAATTTAAATAAAATTATTCACATTTAAAAACGGATTTAATAAATTTATGTATTCTCAATTTTAATTTTAAAATATATTATCGGTATTTTATTTAAATTTAATCAAAGCAAAAATGGAAAATAATTTCTTTAACATTTGCAATTTAAATAAAATTATTCATATTTAAAAACGGATTTGGTGAATTTATGTATGTTTAATTTCAAACTGTTCAATTACACGAAACGTGTCGTGTCAATGGAGTCAAAGCTTATCTACTTCCAGTATCAAAAATTGTCTATCTGAAATTTTCTAGGGTTATCCTTTCGACATATCTATTATTTCCAACGATGAAATGGCCACGAATAAGCATATAGTTTTTCAATTCGCTTTAAAACCAGACACATTAATATTTATTTATTATCTTGTCGTTTCGCACGAGATTTTAGAAAAATATCATATAGAAAAACTATATTCGGAATACACTACACAGACATGTTTGAGCAACATGGAATTTTTATTGCGCGTCAAACAGATGTCACCGAACTAACAAAATGGCAAATGGGAGCCGGGAGAGAATTAACTGCCCTCTACGAGCTCCTCGAAGAGGGGAAGAGAGCAAGAAATATGCCTCTTGCCAGGCAACGACAGGTCCGTAATTCTCTTTGACCCTGCTAACCTTGAATCGAGCGCGACGACACGTCGCATAAATGCCATCGCGTAAACACAAAAAGGGGGAATGTCCATAAACAAGGGACGACAATAAATATCCTACGTGCGGCGATAAAACCGGCGATTCTGTTAAAATTTAATAACGGCGTAGCCGGCGACAAAACTTCAGCGATATCCCAGCAGATTTAGCCTGAATTAAACCCGACTTGCTGCTCGTGTCAATTTACTGCCACAAAAAGGCAGATAGCATTTCAGTAATCAACGGAAGGGATCTCAATTCCTGTCCCGCGGAAAATTTCGAGCAACACGAAGGAAATTGCTTCCAGAAAGTTCTCGTTGTCGAATTCCTGAGTTCTTCGACTATACAGAACGACGCACATTTCACGCACGAATGATAAAATCCCACAATCGCCGGTCACCGGTCATAGAGGGGAAGAGAAAAGATCTCCGAGAAGACAGATATTTCCCGGAAGCACAGACCGACATTTCGGACGCATATCCGGTCGAGATTATCCCCGAAAGACAATTTCTTCGACGTGATCTCGCGCGCGAGATCAGCCCTCGCGAAGCCGGCTTCTCGCCTCCGGCGACCAGTTCGCATTCGTGTTCGCGGCTCGCGATTTTGCGGGGTTCTTGCGGCCAAAGTAATGGAAATCCCGAGTTGGCGACAGACAACGGTGCTGTCGCGACGCAATTTACTTCACTAGCACTCACCGGTACGCGACGTGACGTCCTCGTAGGATCCTCGCAAGAAGGCACAGGCCGCAACGTCAGGATCACTCTGCAATCAACGGACACTTCACTCGCCGAGACGCCGGGTCACTACGTTCCCTACGTTCGACTTGGCCGCTCCGACTGCGCTTGTGCGTACTCTCGTGCCTGCCTGCGCTGCGTCTCCTCCGGCAGGTTAGGTGCATCTCGCGCTTGCGTCACACTGGCAGCGCCATCCCACGTCTACGCGGCGAACGACGAAGCGGACTCGCCATCGATGGGACTCGCGGAAGCGCGCGAAGTTCAAAACGCGAAACGCACAACTGTTCACACGCGAAGATTCCCTCTGTCCCATTGACACATTTTTCGTTAGATGTAATAAACGTGCAATGTTATTGGCTATATTCAATAGAGTCAACAATTGAGCAACATTACTAAATTTTCTGCTGATAATGCCTATGGATTTGTTAATTGGTTCTATAAGTTAGAACCAATCATGTTTGATTGCTACTTAATTATTGAATCTGCTGAATACGCCCATTGTAATCTTTAATTAAGGCCCAGTTCCACAATTTCGTTTAACGAGAATTTAATTAATATTTTTCAATAGAAAACTTTGTTTTATATAAAACAAATTCATTTATTAGACACGGTTAGTTAAACTCCGGTTAAATTAAATTGAACACTGATCCAAAGTTAAATTGTGTCTAAAAGTCGCTGACTACTTTGAGTGCTTTTCTTTTATGTGCAACTCGACTTTCCTCAGAATACTTATGATACTTTCCCGATCGCAACATAAAGCAGTAATGGCTAAAAAAAAATTAATCGTTGCACCGATATGTCGTTACATATTTAAATGCATTGTCGATAACAATGTGAATATAACCAATATATTATCATAGGAGTAATACTACAGTTGCACGGAATTCGTCTGACAAGACTGTCGTTTGCTTGACAAAATTATCTCGCGCTCACATTTTACCGACGCAGCGTACTGCAGTCATAGGTACTATACGATCGCACGGAATTCATTAGACAGAACTGTCGTTTATTTGACAATTACAATCTCATATACGCACACGACGCGAAATACTGACAAATTTTTGTCAGGAGTGATATCTGTTCACGGGACAAATACGATGCTCTCTAAATTTCGGGCCGTAGCTCGAATATATCATATCTAACGAAAAGTACACTCATCGCAACTCGAGTGTCTCGAGAGACATAAGGGTCATTTTCGCGTGCCTACGTCACCGGAATTTGTACTCACTAGATCGATACCTGTTTCAAGTCACGTTCTATTGACTGACGAAATAGCCTTAATCACAAGAATCCTCGATAACCAATACGCTCTGATGATCGTTCGTCACTGTAATCAACACTCCCGATAAAAATTGGCTCTCACTGTGCAGTATTAACGGATAAAATTCGCGATTAATCACGGAGCGATCGCACTACGTCTTTTCGAACCGACCGTTTGTGGAAACTGTCATGGCGATGAAAAAGCGCGCGGGACGTCGAAAATTTCGAAAATTGTGATGACTCGAGATACAAACGATTATGACTCATAATGAAAGTCGGACGGTTTCCATGTTCTCTTTGGCAGGTTATGACGGTCAAAAACATATGTTGCTCGATGTTCTGTAACAGAATTTGAATAGATTATACAGAATAATTTTTGTATAAACGGATTAGCGTGCCCACTTTGCCAATTTGCGCGCCAATTCGCATGAGTCATCATTGGTTTGTTCTTTTCCGCTGCATTGCTGCACTGTGCAGTAAGTTAGAATAAGAAACAATATTTATCTTACTTTAACTTGTTGCACTAGCGCAGCAGTGCAGCTAAAAAGAACAAGCCAATAGTTTTGATCCGTTGGGACCGTTTTAGTAGACAAATTTTTCCATATTTGTCCAAATTTAATTCAGTTAAAGAAACATTAAACAAAACATTTTTACACACACACACACACGCAACTATAATGATATATGTAAAATATAAAACATTTACTTTTTTTCAAAAACTTTATTTGTGTTGAAATATATTAAAATAAACAAAATGAGAATTAATTTACTATTATTGTATGTGTATATATATACGAATTTTTTATTGTTTCATCTAACATTAAAAAAGATTAAACATTCATATTTGATCGAATATTAAAATTAAATCAACATTAACAAAATCACATTTCATTCTTTTCTACTACAAATGTAAAATTTACTTGTCAGGAATATTCTATGAGACTCTCGGAATTCGTTTCCTCGCAATACAAGCTATTTCAATCACTACATCAAGTTTCCTTTCGCGGAATCCAGGGAGACAGACTGGCGCGGGAATGCACGAAACCGTTCCGCAGGAAGCACGAAATTTAACGTTGTCGCAAATTCGAGGATGTCGCCGAAAGCGGACACGCAGTGTCGCGCAGAAATACGCGCAGACAACGGATTTTCGTGACGGGAAACGGACGTTAAGGACAATGGCGTTACGAATTATGTTGACGGGCGGCGTATCGATTAACCGATCGTTCAACCGCGGGCGTTTCGCTCTTGCAACTCATTGCATTGCTTCGCATTATAAACAACGCATATACTACATTAAAATAAGCTAAATGACGTCGTCGTCACGCCATATACATTTACGCTTGAAATTTGAATCACTTAGCATCATCATGTATTACATTGTTGTCTACAATGACATTTCGTATTCCCGTACAGTCATTTATGTATCTCGCGTCAGATCATGAACGGAAGGTCTAGATTCTTTTTTCCATGACCGACGTACAAAAATCCATGATGTGGGGAGTTCAATTTATGAAAGAAGGTCATTCCGTGCCAATACAAACTATGCAAAATAACCAGACGACCGCCCAAGAGAGACTGCAGATTCCAACATTCTGAAAATTAATTAACAAAGATATAGATGTCATACATATAACACAATTCATCGATCAAAAGCAAGAGAAAAGTTGAAACAATGCCTCGTCAAATTTTGTAATTTATATTAATGTAGATTATCATTATTTTATGTATTTTTCCCACTTCTCTCATTGACATTAAAGTTCATTCTTACGTCGCCATTCGTACCCTGAGGAACATCCATATCTATACTGTCCAAGAAGTCCAGCGCGTAATTGTAATCGGGACGGATTGATAAATTAACGTCCCACTTCTCTTTTGGCGGACGGACATGCAAGTAGGACTTTAGATTTGAAGCATCCACTTCGCCCAGACCGGCGAAACTCGGATTCTCGATTACGTCACCGTTCGGGCACTTATACCAGGCTCCTCGCGGAATAATTGCAGCATCTTCCGTGATCAATTCCACGGTGGCCGCAAGACGATCCTCCTCTTTCAGTTCTTTCGGCATAGGATCCTAAAACACAATTTTACATTTTTCTAAATAAATGAAATCTGATCTCTCTCTCTCTCTCTCTCTCTCTCTCTCTCTCTCTCTCTCTCTCTCTCTCTCTCTTCCTCCCTCTCTCTCTCCCTCTCCCTCTCCCTCTCTTTCTAAAGATGTAAAAGAATATAAAATATATATTCTTATAAGATACATTTATATTTAAAGTAGCCCAATTCTCATGACAGATGTCTTAAACTTCTTGAGTCAATTTTTCTTAGAGATAATTTAAAGAAAAAGTCACTGTTTGTAAATTACGTCATAATAAATCTTGGGATCTTCATCTGGCGGAAATGGTGGATTGATATCATAAACATTTGTGACAATGGACGGATCACCTTCGAATTGATTAATTGCCAAGGGACTCAGGAATCGTGCAGATTTTGTTACTTCTGGCATCAGTACCCAATCCATAGTATTTGTACTGTAAAGAGAAACGTCAGAAATATGTTATTTTAATCTATATCTTAATTTACTCAAAAACATATAATCTAATATTTTAAAAAACCACAAAAAAATTGTTTCTATGAAGTAATTATAATTTTTGAGCTTTAAAATACCAAATGAGCAATATTTATAATCGTTAATGTAATCAAATTAAATGATAAAAGCTATTTATTTTCAATGATATTTACCAAAATTATCCAGGGAAGTTTTATATCATGAATTCAGTTTTATCTCAATCAAAGGAACTTTTTATTTACAGAATCTACAGAGTTCTTACCTGTAATAATATTTCTGATCGTTCATGCAGTCCTTTTCAAAACCGTATGCGATATGATAGTCGTTTTGTACTCCATTGATCCTGCCCCAATAATAACATTTTTGAAAATGATTTTCCGTCTGCAAAATCAGTAACGAATTTTGCAGTAGCTGCGAACTTTCAATACTAATGCAAATACCGACATAACCGAATATATCAAGACTTTCCAATAGCTTTAAGCAATTCATTTTGGTTCACGAAAACCTCGGCATTTCTGACAATTTCTGACGCTCGAGATTGCTCTTTTCAAATGTTATTGGTATTAAACATTTAAATGGTGATCTAAAAAATCATGTCGAGATGAGATCGATGATGAGATCCATTCCATTGTTTCTATAATTTCTTAATTCTTACTAGATTTTTTTTCTTGAAAACACTCAATGTTTTTACATCAGATAAATATGTAAATTACGTTTTATATCTATGTAAAATCAAATATATCTCAAATCTACTCTTAAAGAATTCGCTGTAGCAGCAATCCATTTTGTAAAATTAACTGATAAATTTATAGTTTTTAGAATCACCGTCGTTGACAAGATTTCCGAGGTATTCTCAGGGTGTAGGAGATGTGGGCTTGCATACCTGCATAGGTCGCACGTGCCAACGTGCTTCCATGTTGCAAGCGCAAGTTGCAAAACAAATCATCACAGCTGACACGAACCAGGACGAACATGTCGTCGGAGGAGGAGAATGACGAATTGCAAGACTTGGAGGCGATACGCGATAAGATTCTTAGTAGTCCGTGCAGCGAGCGTATGCAAGTGAGCGCCTGGGAGGACGACGATGACGGTGTAGAGGCGGAACGTAACGCGAGAGGTTAGGATTGCCGCGTGAAATTCGGAAACTGATTGTATCACTGATTTGGGATCACTGGAGGAGATAAAACTCTTTGTCTCTATAACTCCGAAACGTCGACAAACTGTTTATTAAATCACTGTCATATCTGTAAATGTCTCTTTTCTTCTCCAGAACCGGACGCAAAGGCTATGTTGAGCGCTGCCGAAGAGGGAAACCTGGAGAAAATTAAGAAATTATTGCACAAAAATAGCCTTTTACTGAGTTGCACTGATAAGGACGGCTATACTCCACTTCACAGGGCGTGTTATGGCAACAATGTGGAAGTGGTGGAGGTAGGTTTAGGAAGAGGAAATCCTTCCCTTAGCATTTTATACAATTATCTAAAATAATTTTTCTAATTCTGTGTTAATAGTATTTGCTTGAAATGGGAGCAAGAATAGACGCTAAGACTCAAGATGAATGGCAACCCTTGCACTCTGCGTGCTGTTGGAACAACACGGAATGCGCTGAAGCTTTAATCGCGAATGGGGCGGACATTAATGCAAAAAGCAAAGGCGATCAAACACCTTTACATCTAGTCTCCGCTAGTTCTCACAACTCCCCTGCTCTCCAGCTTCTTCTATTGCATCCCGAGACAAATCCTTACTTGGTCAACTCGAGCGGCGATACAGCAGATCAAATCGCGAGGAGGACAACGAAATACTATCCCATATATGAAATAATTGAGCCCTGCTTAAATGAGATTTAAGGTACATGGTTAAGTGCCTGTGGATAAATGAGATACCAGTATGACTTAATGCAAAAATTTATTCAATATACATATACATATATATTTGGATGGAAATATCAGCAAGAGGAATGCAAACATTGAAAAAATGAGTGATTTGTGTAAATATGTTTTTGTTGCTGTTATTTATTATTTATTTTTTTATATTAATTATGTTATTCTATAAAAATTGATACATATGCACATAAATTACGTTATTGAATAATAAGACATACAATCTATATGAATACACATGATTGTATATACAGAGAGGAACCTGAGAGCGGTCATCGCATCGTTTTAGGTGTTTTCATCTGTCAGAGCCTCTATGTGCACAAAATGTGCACATTGAACTATGTAGTCAAGTATCTATGAATCCCGTAAGTAATGTGTATGACTTTTTGAGTCTCTTCTATGCTATGTTCACGTTTATTTGGTTCTGTTTCATGCTAAATTCATAAGTTTTACAATTATATACATTCATATTTTAAATCTTTTATGCAAATGTGCAAATTGTGTTCTATAAATGTGCAATACCACATATACGTGATATAAATTCAAATTGATTTGATATAAAAATTCACTCACCGATTACTGTCGCTGCTCCTGCTGCTGCTGCTGCTGTTGCTGCTGCTGCTGTTGCTGCTGCCGCTGCTGTTGCTGCTGCCGCTGCTGCTGCTACTGCTACTGATGCTGCTGCTGCTGCTGCTGTTACTGCTACATTCCTTTTCCGGTTTGCGCTCGTCAAGACACAATGAACAAAAGTAAATCAATTCGCTCCCAGAGTTTTATATCTCTGTACGATTGCGCGACGACTAAAGTTTCACTATTGGTACGATCAACAGTCATCGAACGGATTGCGTACCTTCCTCGAGCGAATACGCGCACACGAAAACTGCCCGGAACGAAAATCAACATGTCACGAAAGTGGCGTGACGTAACGTAACTTCGTGGAAACGCAGGCCAAGAAAACCGTTTGAATGAAAATCACACGCCAAGATACAAAACAAACGGAGACAAATTTGTTTCGAGAATTTCGTATGCTCGCACGACTAGTAGCACTTCACTTAAATTAATTGGCACTCGCGATATTCTACCGAACGTATCCTCTTCGAGCAAAGACTTGGCTCGAACACACACGCGAACACTTTACTCGAAACCGAAGGCAAACGCACGACGCCGCGCTTTACACATTAATACGATCTCACATAGCTCGCGTATCGTTTGCTAGCACGACGGCACTTTCAACACAACATCGCACAATTCAATTCTGAACACACGAGACACGCACGGAGTCGACAGAGCGTCCGACCGGCGCTGGCGTGGCGTACGTGACTGGAGCGCGGAGCAACGGAGCAACATGGCGGCAGCGGCGCAGGCGCGGCGAGTCAACAAGTCGGTCGCCTAGCAACGTCGAGTGGCGCCGACTAGCGCCGAGTACCGCCGAGTATACCTACCAACGGTCACGTCTGCCGCTGCCGTCATGTTCCCTTACGCCCCAGCGCCGGTCGGACGCACTGTCGACTCCGTGCGTGCTCGCGTGTTGAGAATTCATTGTGCGCAGGTACGGTGCTGTGTCGAGAATGCCGTCGCGCTAACAGACGACCCGCGAGGCATCGTGCGTTCGGTTTCGAGTGAAGTGTTCGCGTACGCATTCGAGCAAAGTGTGAAGAGGTTCGGTTGTGAAGTACGTTCGGTAGAATATCGCGAGTGAATTAAGTGAAGTGCTACTAGTCGTCGTGCGAGCATACGAAATTCCATATTTTCGAAACGAATTTGTCTCTGAGTTCGTTGTATCTCGGCGCGTAATTTTCATTCAAACGGTTTTCTCACCACTTTCCTCGGCCTTCGTTTCCACGAAGTTACGTGTCGTCATGCCACTTTCGTGCAGTGTTGATTTTTCAAATGTAACGGTCGCGTCAAATGAAATTCTCGCGCGCGGTTTACGTTTTACTCGTATGTGATATGTGTGATATATTATCCGTAATATCGAGATTGCCGAATAAAGTATCAGGTGATCGTTATTAATGTGCGATTCGACAATAGCAGGATGATAGCAGAAAGCATCCATGGAGCGACTCGGTATTCCGGAAAAGGAATATAGCAGTAGCAACAGCAGCAGGAGCAGCGACAGCAATCGGTGAGTGAATTTTTATCAAATGAATTAGTTAAATTTATATTGTGTATATGTGGCAATGAGATTTAAGGTACGTAGTTAAGTACCTGTGGATAAATGAAATACCAGTATGACTTAATGCAAAAATTTATTCAATATACATATACATATATACATTTACATGGAAATATCAGCAAGAGGAATGCAAACATTAAAAAAATGAGTGATTTGTGTAAACATGTCTTTGTTGCTGCATTATGTTATTCTATAAAAGTTGATATATATGCGCATAAATTACATTATTGAACAATAAGACATACAATCTATATGAATACACATGATTGTATATAAAAAGTTTTTATAAAAATATAATGCAGACTATATTACAGGACCACTATTCCGTAATCACTTACCGACAACTATCGATGTCGTTAAGTGTCGTTGCGCATATTTTTTCATAATCATTTTCATCAAAATACGTGCGCGAAGATACTTAACGATATCGATAGTTGTCGGTAAATGGTTACGGAATAGCATCCCAGATCTAATCATCATATTGGGAGAATTGATAAGAATAATATACTTCTCAGCACATTGTTCAGTTTCTCCTCAATACATACATGTCATAATATAATTGAAATAGATATAATTGAATAAAAAAAGGATGGGCGCGCGATTAATCGGAATAAACACATTCTTAAATAATAACACAGAATGAAAAAAAAGACTAATTACATCAACGAATCATATTAAGAAACGATATAAAAAAGCTACACGTTAGTACAAACATCACAACTGTGATATAAAAAATAATATCATGTTTATGCCCCCAATCTAATTCTCTCTCTTTATATATAAGTTGTATTCCCAGTTTGTTCTCCATTTGGCTCTGTATCGTTTTTAAATCGACAATGATTGAGACAATGATTCCACAGATCAATATGACGTTAGATTGACGAATTTCGGTGTACCGTTGCCGAGACGCTTAGATCCTTCCCAAATGAGAACAGTGGAATCCTCGGTGACCGCGTACAAATGGTGCTGATCCAGCGACCATGCTACAGCGATTATCGCGCCGCAACCTTTCACGTTATTCGAAATCTCTCTGACTAATTGCAGATCCCAACTGCTCCATAATCTGCATAATCAGGAACACACTTTCAATTAATAATTCTTCGTAGATGTAACAAAATAATTATAACGTATCGTACCTTATTATTCCGTTGTCTAAACCGGTTGCGATGACATTAACAGAAACACCCTCTGGTGCGTTACTGTAACAGAGTGCCGTTACACGTCTTCTAGATAAAATGGAGCCCACGTCTCTCGCGTTTATAGTGTGCACCGTCAACTCGGACTGATTGTTGGTCGCATTGTCCTCTGATCTGGGAAAGTCGTAAGTAGCGGCCACATCACCGAGTGTCTCGCTAATACACAAAAGATGTATAGCATAACCTTGGTCACGGACTATTGATCTCACGTATGTTAAGCTGTTGTCAAAATAAAAATATACAGATGTGTCTCATATAATTATAAATATAATTGTTTTTATTTTTACATGCTTAAATATGTAAAATTTATCTTTGCTACATACCTATTTAAATCCCAAATAACAATGATACCGCTGCTATCACCGGAACAAGCAATGCTAAATGCACGCGACAGAGATATGACTGTCACTCGATTTCTGTGAGCCAAAAGTACCGTCGCAGATGTTGAACTGAATTCGATTTTACTCGTAGTCCCTATGGTATACGCGTGCACTGTAATTCTACCCGATAAATGTCCAATCCAAAGTTGTCCACAATCAGGAGTAGATGCTAGCGTTGTAATCTAAACACAATTGAACATGCTGAACATATATTTAACATTCTATTTTGAAGAAATAATTGTAATAATTGTGTTGCGAATTAAAAAAATTATTTTCTTCTTTGTTTATTACTTTTAAATCTTGATGGCGCCTTACTTATTATGAAATGTGTATTAAAATACTTACGGGATCAAGACCTGAGGATTTAATTAGAGGTCTTGGTGGCTGTTCCTTCTTACATTTTAATCTAGCGATTCCATCTGTGCCGCTCCATGACGTTAATGCAACACCCAATACAGACATACCGCTTAACATGCTGCTGCCTAATAACGTAAAAAGCTTTCATTCATATCTGCATATAAAGCTTCAAGTTGGATGAAAAGCGTTATAATATGCGATATGAATAATCGTGATATGGACCTTTTTCTTTGGTGTAACCAAGGAGAAGCGTAGTATAATTAGGCAAACCAAAAACATCACCAGTTGCCAAAGGAACTAGAGAAGCTAACAGAGTTTTGTGCTTAAGCTTCCAACATAATACGGGCTCATTGCCGGGCGCACCCACATAATTTCCCCATTTTATACCTGCGATTACATCAGACATAACATTTAATACAACATTTAATGCAACGTTTAATTAATTTAATACATTTTAATTTAATACAATTTAACACAAATTTGAACTATTACTAATATACATTGATATTTTAGAACAAGGAAGATATATGAAAAACAATTACCATTGATTCCTTCAATGACCTGCGGCATTTGATTAGACAGTGCTATATTGCCGAGATTTTGAATCAATGGGTGGGGAGCTCTGAATAATTGCGCAGGTGTTTGACCGTAAGTTCGCACCATAGTTTCCCAGGCCTGACGTTCTAAAGGATCGATTATCTTTTCTACGTCGAATCCATAATAGGTCTACATAGAGATGAAGAATGCGATTTTAATATTCAATCGTACAAAGCTAAGCTGTAATAATATAAGAGCACATACTGCGGGATGAAAAACATTTATGGCTTCTATTGCCGGTCTTCCTGTCTGTCTGAATCCAAAGACAAGATCGATCCAGTATGGCAATACCTCCCTCACAATGTCGGATTCCAGCGCAGCTCTATGTGCCAATATAAATAGACGTGCATCACCACCACACCACTTTGGCAATTCAACATCTCCTACTTGGTTGCCATTTTGTCGAACACCGAAATTGAATCCTGCAACACACATGAACATATTTGCATATATATTAGATTGTATGTGCGCATTATTTTTTTCAATATCATTTGCAGTATACTTAAATTTACATACCTTCGAAATTTAATAAAAATTCAGGTAAATAAAAAAATTCTGGTATCAATTCCTTCACGTCTGTTGTTGAATCGCAACTAGTTAATCTCCATGTAGTGGCTAATGCATGAAATGTTCGGTCGGGAATATCAAAATTGTTATCTATAAACAAAAATAGGTTAACAATTATTAACTTTTCAATGAATATCATTAAAAAAATATTTTTTTTGTAACTACCTTGATAACAAAGGAACATGCTAGTAAACGGTGGAAGCCGTACCAAAAAGTGTAATACAGTTCCAGAATTACTATAATGAGAGCCATAATGGAATGGTCCTTGATTTAAAGCAATTAGATTTAATCCTTCTGTTAAAGTTTGTTTCAAGTACTGTGTGGAAATAAAATTATTAGTGGGACTATAACAAAACGTTAAACACAATCATGACTATTTTAAATGGCTTACATTATAATTATTTATGTAATGTTGCTCGTTCTTTTTATCTTGCACAGCCATTGGTCGTTTAAAATTTCTGTAAAACGCAAGTATATCCGCAAGTATATTCGAGAATGTATAAGAAGAATGTCACATATTTTTTATTACTATTTACCGATAAATTTTCGGGTTGTTCAAGTCGATCTTCTCGCTAATGTAATCTGCCAAGACGAACGGAAATACGGGATATTGCATTAAGTCATTATACGAACGGCCTGCTAGTTTATTCAAGCAAGTTATGTATTCCCAATTAGTAAGCACGCCACTCCTCCACAAGGCTAGAGCCTCTCCTAAATCATCACCAGGGATTCGCCTAGGTAAATTGCATGCGGACAATTCCGTCGCAAATTCATCCCTTTCCTTGGACGAATTGAATGCCAATAGGTATGTTCTGCCAGTAATGAGAAAGATTTCGATGGCTCTCTCTTGCAATTGGTATCTTCTTCTGTGCAATTCTCGAATATCTTCGAGACGCCAAGCGGTACCACCAGCCACAGCCAAATCGAAACCACCCAATGCTATCTGTAATTAACAATAGGGGTTAAGAAGTTTTATCAGTTAATTATAAAATTATAATTATAAAAACTAAAGAGATTGTAACATACATCCGTATGTAACGGCATATCGGGATTGTCCGGAACGAAATACACGCACGTCTCGCCGATGAGGACTTCTCCAGCTAATTCAGCCCTAGGTGTAACAACTTTTGCCTGAGACATCTTACGTATTTTTTCACTCGTATGCAACCGTTCTATTAATGCCGCAGTATTGGCGTCTTCGCGAGTACTTGTAAACAAATACGATAATGGCAGCTCGATATTAGAAGATGCTATAAAATATAAAATTTAAGATTAAATATGATGAATTTTTCAAAACATTAAATTTTTTCATATATGTAAATGATTTTAAAACTACATTTATTTAAGACAAATATTTCGTAACGTTTTACTTCATAATATTAATTTTTGTATTTATTTTATTGCAGATATACCTAATTTATCTTGATACTCAGGCAAAAAAAATTTCTCATCAATATTCAGATGACATCTCTGAAGTCTTATTCTGACTCTCGCAGGGCCTTCAGTTGGATCTAATTCCCAATTTTTCGGGTAACTTTCAGGAAAGTGCCATGGCGCCCGTTCGTGTGTTAGTCGTTTGGCTATGTCTCTCCATCTAGCCACCGCTTGTGCCTCTAATGCTCGTGTGTGTTTTAACTGCTCCATCAACACCTTGCGCTCACGATTTTGTTCCTCCACAACCGAACGCGTTATGGTCATAGCGCTTTCAGTTAACTGCTTCGCCAACGCATCAAATCTTTTGCCAATTCTAGGGGAAAATTATATCGTTTTATTTAACTTTTCAATTCAACGAAATACAGTAACTTCTAAAATAAATATGATGTATGTCTACCTTAAAACCACAGAATAATTGTCGATACAAATATCTTGAGTTGAAAGCAAATCTCGACGTAACAAAGCTAATTCATCATTCCATACTTCAGGACTAGCTTGTTCTATCCCTTTGGCAAGGTTCCATACACGCAAAGCTTCCCTTAACTCTGCACACACCCTAGCATCAGCACTCGGCATCTCGTCTCGTTTTTGCAACAGGTCCCAAAAAAATACAGTGAACTTTTGCTCCATCTATACACACATAATATTACAGATAATAATTTCACATTTTAAGGTAACACGTAGCTCCATGTGAAAATGATCGTACATAGATCAGATTCGATTCTGATGATATATGTTTTATAAAAAGTAGATAAAAAAATTAAAAATTATGAATGAAAGAATGTAACAATAGTATCAGGACAAATCATATTTTAATACAAATAGGTTTCACGTCTTGATGCATAAAATAAGAATACGTTTTAAAATGGATCTAAATACCTGTGGATGAACTTCCAGAATACATGACAAAATTTCACGAGCTCTCGGTTCTTCCATTAGAGATCTGATGGCGTATACTCTCGTATTCATATTTTGATGTGGTTCCAGCAGCCATACCATAATTTTAGCCGTATACTTTTTCAAAGCCGATCTAACAGACCATGTGTTGCTCCAGTGATTTTTCTTCTCCAGCGGATTACACAAACCATGTAGAAGAATGGAAAATAACCTTCTCGTCAATTGCAATTCGTTGACAGATGGCGACGCGTCAGCAGCCATTATAAATTCAACGGCACGTGTCACAATAATACGAAAACGATCATTTAGTTCTCCTTTGCTAGGTTCGCGTAACACCTGGGATGAATTTGTCTGAAAGTTTGCATAACTAGACGAACGAGACCCGTGATCACTCTGTTCGCTGGATGTCGTGAGAACTGAAAAAAAATTTTTTGAGTGTAAATACATAAGTGCTGAGGGAAAAACTTACGCGTCATAATTACCTGAGGTAAAGTAAGATGCCGAAGCCAAATAAGAGGCTGTGCTACGTAGACGAAATCCTGAAGGATTCGACATTTTAGTCGTAAGCATATCTAACTCTCCATCAAATAATGCGACTTGGGCGTCTCTTATGGTCGTGCAAGTTAAACTTGCGCGGCATCGTAACTTCTCCGATAGTTCCATGTAATCGAGTATCATGTGTAGATCGAGTACAGCTTGCATCTGATGATTTCCCGGTAGTTCTAGAAGCTTGGTCACGATTGCTACGAATAGTACGTGAATGTCTCGGTGAATAGATGTTGAAGTACTCTTATGCGCGGCTGCGGCCAAAGCTTGTGCCAATGATTCGATTAAACCTTGCTCCAGAAGTACTTTCAGTGCACTCGTGTTCTAAAGTAATAAAAATTAATTTGTATAGCTATACATTAGATTTGCTATGTTTTTCATTTTTGTACCTTTGCTATTATGTCAGTGATAAAAGATACTATTGGCCTGGCTACATTTGAATCAGAGCTCGCGGCCTTCGCAATCATTGCCATTAACGGTGGCATCGCCGCCAGTGTCGGACCTCGTAAAGCTAAATTTTCTAAAGCGACAATCAGCGATTCGCTTCCAGGATATAAAGCTATCTGATTTCCTAGATGCATGAAATACTTTTGTTTTATAAACTTATTTACTTCCTCATCGCTAGCACGTTGTAGATAGGTTTGTATCACCTGTAAGATATCACGAGATACTGATGAAACATTTCATTCGCTCCGTGCCTCGATAGAAATTGTACGATGTATACTGTATTGAGAAATTATTTACCTTAATCAATGCTGTGCGTACACGATTATCAGGATCATTGGCTAGAACTAATAGCAGTTCAGCTCTTAAAACATGCTTTAGTACTAATCCAACTTGACAATCTGGTAACACTCTCAGGGCATCTCTCAATAATAATAACAACCCTTCGCAGACTAAGCCCTGACAGGCTCTTCTTTCATCCGCGTATGTTGATTGTCTTTCCTAAATAATTCGATTGGAATAAGTAATATGTAAAATTTTATCATTATACTTACGTATGAAGACTTAATATTTTCATACATACGTTACTTTGAGGATTAGACCCATCGCTACCTGCAATTCCAGAATCTTCTCCGGCACTAGTATTATCTGATGAGAGCACGTTTTTACGATCCTTCTTTTTAGGGCTTCGCGTTTTTTGAATCTGGAAAAGTGATTAAATATAATATTTACGTAATTTTCAAAGAAATTTTATATTATAAAAATCATACCTGTTCATTTGTCAGTGCCTTGTTTAGTTTACTGTTCTCCACCATACCTATCGATTCATCAGAAATAGTATCGTTCCTTTTTGTATTCTTTTCCTTCAGTTGCGGCAGCATAAAATAGATATTGTGTCGCGAGTGAGTGACATAAGTTTCCGAGGCTTGATGAACGAGAACCAGATAATCAGTGATGGCGACCAAGTGAGCAAATTCAGGCGGTGCACCCATTAAGGCACGCATCAGTTCCACAATAGCGATTCCAGTATTCGAGTCTAATATGGTACTTTCTTCTTCATGCATTTCGTACATGAAGTGTTCCTACGCGAAAGTCAAGAGATATTATAACATATATACATCGCGTATCGATGTGTATTTTACAATATTTTAGTTATTACAATTATTTTATTGTGTATATAGGTGTGGATTTTTAATGTATACGAATTATTTTATTTACCTTACATAAGGTAAGAATTGTATCTACGATTCCGACCCTGTTTAATTGTGACGCATTGAATTCACGATGCGAATGTTGATCGCGCAATAAAAGTAATAATGCTTGCAACAGTAAATTTAACGTATCGTATTTCACCCACGCTCTCCACGCGGTGAGTGCACCCTTGATTAGTCCCGGATCTATGATAACGGCTTCGCAATTTTGTGAGATGGAATGATTGCCACTGCTGATATCTTTGATGATGATCGAGCTGTCACATGCCGCATCTAGCATCGCCTTCAGAATATGTCTACCTGCGTGACACCTAGATGATTCTAGGACACGCAGAATTAGTGACGTCCCGCCGTCTGATCGATATTGATTCAGAAGTTCCGAATCACTACGAACAAGATGCAGGATTATGGACAAAGCTAATGCTTGTTCTTCTTCGGTTGAACTTAATTCTACCACCTACAAAAATTCACGATACGTTTAGAGAATAACATAGACAGATTCTTTTATCCTTTCTTTTTTAATTATATAACAAAATATTTACTCTGGCAAAAAGATATAAGAATACTGGTACACCGCCCACTAAGATTGCTGCAGGTACAAGACCTCGGTATTGTTGACTCTCTAAACGAGTAGATACGATCGTAGGTATCGATAAAGGTGGCTGTTGTGATACTCTGTGCTCTGGGACCGAAACGACTCTGAAACCTGGTTGACTCGGGAAGATACTTCTCACAACAACTGTAAAAGTAATAAAAATAATAATTAATAATACACAACAATAAATTATATGATAATTATGATATTACAATATACACAGTCAGTAACATGTCAACGATTACTTACCAGCAGGATTAGCGACAGCTTGAGGATACAAATGTACGATATTGGGATTTTGAGCCTCATAATTAAGAAGCAAATTATCTTGCAGCTCGCTAAGATGTGAATTTGTCACGTCCATAACAGCATCCCAATCAATTTTCGATTCCGATACCACCGTTTCGACGGCGTGTCTCAAATAAGTACCGCCATAAGATTTTCGACGGCTTAAATCAAATTTACCTCCTTCTACAGTGCATAAGATATTAAGATTTAATAGATATTAAAATCTCTAATTTTATATAAATAAAATATTAAACTGTTTAATATATAATTGTATATCTATTAGTAATAACACATTGCTAACCATATCTCACTTCGCGAACGCCATTCAATGCACCGGATGCAATAAGGGGTGCAAAATCTGGTTTGACCGTATTTAAAGTATAATCTGCTAAGTTAGTATAATTTGGTCCGAAACCTGCCAGGTGCAATGCACGTTCTTTCGTAAATACTGGACATCTGCGAATAACAGTCAAATAAAACATACAGATAATCTTATTATATTATGAATTATTTCTACTAATAAAATAATGTACCTAAAAATCATTAAATTTCCAAGGTACCACGCACCAATACTACCAAAACTCGACCCAATTTGACCTAACAAAATACACGTAGTACCAGGTTTTCTCACTAGTAAACCGTCAAATGGTAATTGAGCATTGATTTCTTTCCAACCATTCACCCAGAGCGTAACTTCAACTACAGCACTGCGCTTATTCAAGACAGTATCTTTAATATTTAAAGTTAAGTGATGCCAACATCCCGAAGGAAGCATACCATTTATCGAAGTTTCGGAGATTGTCCGATTCATCTTATCATCTGGTCGAGTGAGTCGTAAAATTAATTTATCTAAAAATGATAAAATCAATGCAAGCACAAACTTTTACTTATAATTAATGAAATTGAAAAATGAATATTACCTGATCTAAGATCAAGCCAAGTTTCTAAAACTAACGACTCAAACCCGATGGACATCAAATGTATTATTGATGTTGGAGTGGGTGGCGACACAGAACCTGCTAAAACTAGAAGAAAGAGCAGACATTCATATTTGTTTTTTTTAATGCTAACTTCATGAATCCATTCAATAAGAAATAACGAATAATAAATAAAATTCGTATATTAAAGATAAATGGGCAATTAGAGACAGAATAAACATAATCATTTATGTGATTAATAAGTGTTTCTTCTTTTTACTAACCATCTCGACTCCAGTCATCAGAAAGAATACCCCAGTCTGATAAACTCTCACTATCTGAATCAAGCAATGGGGAAGTACTGTGGACAGTACGTCCGCCAACTGGTAGCCCTCTTTCTATCCTTAACCACATGGAAACGGAGCAACCATGCAACCACACCGACCAAGCAAGCTCCGGTCCGATGGGCAGACACGTTGCATGTACGGACCACGGACTACAAATTCCCGCAGCGAGATGCTTCTTTCTAAAATTGTTCACAAGATTCTCAACTTTTTCCAGATTTTTGTGTTCCTCCGTTTGGGCCTTCAGCGACACTTTCGTGTCATACTGTACAGGGAATGATAGAATAAAATTCGGCTGAGGTCGAGCAGCCAGCACCAAGTGATATAATGGCTCCAGCAAGGGCAATAATGGCGATTTCTTTACTTTGAAAAACGACAGATACGCGACAAGCTCTGTTGGTGAGATTGATTGCGTTGCCAATAATGTAAAAACTTCCAATGCCGCGTGTTGCAAGTCTGTAAAAATGCACTATAAAATATCCTATTTTATGGATTTGTATACTTCCTTACATACTAAAATTACCTCGATATCGCGGATCGTTTTCCATAAATATATTTTTAAAACCATTCAATATTTTCATAATAGTTCCTGAAGCCGCAAGGGCGGCACAACTTGAGGCACTTTCTCGACAAGTAACGGTGACCCTTCGCAATCCACCAGTTATTATCGATCCTCTTTCTAAATCTAAACCTCTGTAAGAAAAGGGTTTCATAAAATAAAAAATATGTATTAACATATATATTCCCAAAAATGTTAGGGACTTACTGTTCACTGAAATGAATTAAAAGATCTATTGCCAGGGAACACAAAGCAGGATGTGCATTGGCGTGGCTTCTCGGCTCTGTCACAGGTCCAAGGGGGCTGCTGTTTTTCTTGGAAATGCTGTTAGTATTTTTCCCAGGCACTTCAATATCTGCTTCATATCCATCATCAGCGGTTACGTATTCGCCGGTACTGCTATCTTCTGCACCATAATCTGGTAGAGTCTCTAACGATATGGTTGGAAGCTGAAAGTTGCATTAATAAATATCTAAGGTACTCGATTAAATTAATAAATATCCAGGTTTTTTATTTTTAACAATATAAAGATTTAAAACACTGTTAACACGTACTCTGGGACGCGGTTGTTGCTGTATACTGTTTTCTTGTGCTGGTTTTAGCATAGAGACCTTCAACACCGCGTCCACTATCACAGCTATTCCACGGCCAAGTGTTATTCCAGTATTCATCAGTATCTTTCTTAACTCCATGACTATGTTACAATTATCTACACCGCAGAATATTTGTCGTTACACAAAATCAGTAAGAGCAACGGAATAAAATTTCAATGTATAAAGCGAATAATAAATATAATTCTAAATATAATTAGATAATGTCACGATCAACCGAGATTTTAAGAATAACATTTACTACCCGCCTACGTTCCTTGAACTGTTTTTCTGACGAGTAAACGCGCGAAACATCTTCGGATTATAAGGCCGCAGCTGCACGGATGATATATATGTATATACATACGTAATCGACGTGTATATGTTACGCGTTTTTATTAATCGCATTCGTAACATGAATACACTTACACAACGGAGATATCAGACAACACGTAATCAGGGCTTCGAAGAGCTTATGCGCTGATTTATCTAAAAAAATAAATAAATACGATTCATTAATAATTTTTTTAATAACGATTTTTCAGGTTTTAATAACAATTATCATTTCACATATCACAACTACCTTCAATACTATCCATAGCGATGCTCACAGTTAACAACTTGAATAAGTGTAATGATTTTTTTGATATTGGATGTGCTGATAATTCAGTGCGGAATTTTGGGCTACATAATGCTACTCCTGCAGCAGCCCTCCATGCTGCGCTAGCCTGATACAGGCTGAATTTATTATACGGCGCATCCTCGTCGTTACACACTTCAATGGCATTTTCTATAAGAAAGTCAAACGAATTCAAATTTGCTATGGCATTTATTGTATCAGTCTTGTTCTCTAATTGTTCGTGAATATTACTTTCAGGTAATTGCGATAATGTTGTATCATCGAGACCTTCAATCGCCACCTCAGCGGTCTCTGTTCTTAAATCATCGAGAGCAGATATTTCAGCTTTTTGATTGTCACAATCATCAGGCGTATCCTTCTCGTTTTGCTGGTCCGCCTTCTCTCCCACATTTAGTTCCTTAAGACGCTGCAAATTGATGAACAATTCGTTCGTCTCTCTATCAAGGGTTTCAAAGAGGAACTTAGTCGCTGGCGTCTCAATACTTTCCGTATTGTCAAATTCCTTACAAATCCTCCAGATTTCTACGGTCACGGTGACTTCTAAAAGAGCGTAGACGCTCCTAGTGAATGTCGCGTCCGCTATTAAAGATAGTATTTCGTGCAATCCGTTTATCTCCATGAATTTCTCGCACATTTTCAGATTCACAATTAAACATGATATAACGGATATACAGGACTGCAAAAGAAATCTCGCCGTTGCGTTGTCTTTATCGGCTACGTAATGCGTTTTAGCACGTAAAAAAGTTGGATAGAAAATTTTGAAAAAAAGTTGTTCTTTGACGTGAAATCGAGAAACGGGTGTGACTTTCAGCAGATGCGCCATGACAACGTAACAGAGTTTCGGATCGTCAAGATACAGCAAATCAATGTACAGTTCCAGGAAATCCCACGAGTAATTGGCTGGTTTGTCACAGGTGCTGCATGCTTCCATGGTCGAATAAACACCTAGTTCTCTGAAGAGAGTACGCTCCAAGAACGCTACGGCTGGCGCGTATGTCGAGAAATTACGTTTTCTGAGACAGGCGACGATGCATGAAACGAGTACCTTCGGTGGGAAACAACAGCACGTACCCGCGGCGGTGATTATCCCGATCAGTCTCACCTGCAGCTCGCTTGCGAATAAATGAGATTCTTTCAGTAAACTCGTGAGAGTCGCAAATAATGAGGCGATACAGCACACTTGTTTATCGGTTACGCCAACGATCGACTGAGAGTATGGTGCTCCGAGTATATCAGAATGATGGTGACTCTGAATGTGTTCGATACAGGATTTGTGCTTGGTCCTGTGACACTGCGTGGAGTGCGAAAGATCACGACGAACATGCTTCAATCCGCTGATCAGCGCCCCTATTATGTCGATTATCTTCTTAGCCCGTACTATTGATTTCGCCGAATCGACACTAGAAAGATCTACAATCGTAAACACCGTTCTCTCGACGAGCCTGCCATCCTGACTCTCGACGAAAAGTCGAAATAATTCGAGGAAATCCGACAGCTTGTCGACATTACTGCTACGCTGGTGCAACAGGCAATAGAGGAACGTGACGATTCCATAGATGATGGCAAAGATAAATTCTTGTAACAACGAACCTTCCTCGGGTTCTAATACACTCACTGGCTTGCTGCAGGCATTTTCCAACAATCTCAGAGTCATTGGCAGCAGACCATTGTGAATCACTGCCGTGGTAGGTTCGTCGGCCCTCAAGGCACGTTCGAGAGCTGTCAACATCAACCTGGCAGCCGCTGCCTTCAAGGTCGCACTTTCCGTACCATTTAAACTGCTGCCGTCTATGCCGAATTGTAGTGACCATAGCGTGTCCAAAGCGAATTTTAAGACTTGCACGGCTGGCGTTTGTTCGGCGGGTGTGTCATAATCGCGTAAACCTTGCAGCAGTTGTATAATTAATAGACTAATTTCGAAATTACTGATATTGGCATCCAATACATCGCGGATCCTTTCATCGATATAGTCGCGCGGCGTTTTCCTCACGGGACGAGGTGGCAGCTCATACAGTTCAGCTTGCCATTTCTGCTCTTCGTCGCTCCTAACAATCGATGTGAAATATTCGAAGTCCATCGGATTCAGACGTATCTTCAGCGTAAGAGAACGCGCTGGATCAATGCCATCCGTTGATGGTTCAAACTCACTGCTCGTCTCGTTCTTCGGTGTATTACGTCGCGCTTCCAGAATCGATGATGACTTCTTTTGCTTATGACTGGTGGATTGCTGGATTTTCGTGGTACCAGTCATGTGTCGACGAACGAATCTTCTGCGCGACGGCGTATCGCCTTCATGAGAAAAACGTCTGCGGCCAGAATTCTTATTGCTCTTGCGTTTCGCATGCAGCACGATATTCACTGTATCGACGGTATCGTCGTTACAGTGAAACTTGATGTATTGGTTGCGTGTCAATGACTCGACGACAGCGGAATCGCCATCAGACTTTTGCGACGCGACAGTCAAGTCAGCCCCCGAGTTGGCCCCCTCTTGGAATGCGACCTGATAGAGAGCGACCAACAGTGCGACCAGTTCGCGACCGCAGGATAAACCACGTACACCTAACAGATGCAACACTGCCAGGTAACGCCAGCCGCGATCCTGGACCAGGTATTTTCGCAGACCAATCAACTCACCGCCATTGTTTTTGTTTCCGCACAACTCGTGCACATCCGAAAGCAATTCGCAAGCCACGAGAGTTGACACACCGCCAACGCCAACCGAACTGAAACACATGGATGCGCTTAATATATATATATTTTTTACTATATCTCATTCAATGCTTGAATTATCAGATGTAAGTTATCAGAAAGATACGACTCAGTTACGGCTCGCATGTATTTGTTGTCTCTATGCATGTGATACCGTCACTTTTTAAATAATGAACGAAGAGAGGAAAATTTATCCACTTATCAGAAAGTGGTTCACAACAAAATATAAAATATGCAAGAGAGGTCAATGGCTTTTTTATATTATATACGTGTAAATATAATTAACGCGCAATTAAATTCAATACTTGGTCATAACTACAATCAATAACTACACTATTTAAGACAAAAAGTTTCAGTAAAATTTGAATTAAAATATTTAGACAAAATTGAATCAGACTATAATTAACAGGTGATTAATAGAAAAGAAATAAAATGAACTATCTGATTAAGAATCAATCGAACTAGCTACCATAAAAGTTCTTCACCGCAAGAACCACAGAAGTGTGATTGAATTCTCATATTACGGTTGAAGCGAAGACGTGAGTCATAAAAATAAACGCGTAATTGAACACGCTTCTCATAAAGTATCGCGTATATCTTACGAGAATTTTATTGCGCAGAATTTTGTATGTAAGATGAAAATAATAAATAGATTAAAATAATAACGTAAAGTCCTCACCAACAAGACAAAACATCTTTTACGTCTTTGCCTTCTTTAATTTGCGCGAGCAGTTCCGCCAGAAATATATCAAGCCAGGACGATTTCTGAAACAATCATTGTGTATATATGTGATATCAATGCTTGCCAGAATATTTATCAATAGAACTTATCAATAGAACAAAATAAGTAATCTAAAGAAAAGAAGAATGTTTGTATTCGCAGTACATGGAACTCGTAGAATGCAATTAATACCGCTAATTATTTTTGATCCGTAAATGCGAGTTCGGTAATTCAGGAGATATGGTTCGTTAAAAAAAAATCCGCAAAATATCGCGTCAAAGAGAAAACTAGTGGATACGCAACCGCGCTAGAGATAAGAGGAGCACATTTCGTTCATCACTTGCCAAAGTTAACAAAGATAATTTGCTCGCGTCTCTTGCGCGATATAGTAATCAACATTTTAACGGACATAAATGAAAAACATAACGATTAAGCATTGCAAAATGACATACTTGCAGCACGCCGTCGCTTGTGTGATATTCGCAATTTAATAAAACGCTTTAGATATGAAACTGGAGCATTCCGAATTTTCGCTGTTCTTCTCGTCGACAGAAATAGGGATTGTGTCTAGCAATCTTTTAATGTGTATGACAAATAGTCTGTTTACTGTCATGTAGGCATGCAATTGAGCACGTATACCCATGATTCACGATGGAAATAATCATTTGTAATGAAAATATATCGAATTAGTTCGAAGAAAATTATATAATTAAAATCTCACAATTGCAACAAATTAATGTTAAAAAAGAATGCCATATTTTATTAGTGCATTAACATAACTGCACTTTTAAATTCTATTATTATATGAGAGAGATATCACATAATGTTATTTTAATCAGCTATTAGACATTAGAAGAATGTAGCCAAAAGATGTGTGTTGTTTCTTCTAGATAGTACAAATCTCTTAGTACACATCTCTTCTTAAGATGAAAAACAATAATTTTTTTAAATATTACAGATACTAACAAGTCAGTACTAATTTAATACGAGATATCCAAAATCGGAACATAAAATGTCTTTTAAAGATATTTTATAAAGACATCTTATGTCCCAAGTTTAGATATACGTACTGTCTGGAATATATCAATGCCCTCCACAAAATATTGATGAGTAAGACGCAGGTAAAGGCCCTTGCACAATACAATAGGAACAGGAAATAAAGAAAGAGAGAAAAAGAGAAGGAGATCCTTTTTCTCTTTCATTATTTCCGTTCTTATTGCCTGGCATTGTGTGCTGGCCTTAACTTGTAGGGCATCCATTTCTTTCATAAGCCACTACAATACGGTGTCTCCGATTGCGAGAATAATCCAATTACATCATAACAGGCTTCAAAATATAATTAGCGTTAAACTTGACAGCAATGATTTACTTTCACACTATGCTTCGTGTAAATTGTATATATTGATATAAATTGAGAAAAGTAATGATACAATATCAGTAATATTCGATTTTGAGTGGTAACTTTAATCTTTAATTTATTATAATTTCACATAATAATTAGTTTACCGTATTCAGTAATTTTTTCGAAATTTTATGAAGGCTGTGATATATTGTTTCGACCTCTCTAATCATTCCACGTGTTTAACAAGAATTATATATAAATCGAAAAGATATTGTGGTTTATTGTAGTTAATTTACTGAAGAAAATCCAAAACAGGATCAAAACATTTATTGTGTATTATTAGGATTTATTATTGATTTACATGAACGAAAATAAATTGAAGATATCACCCTCTTTTATCAGTTTTTTAGCATTATTAATCATTTTTTAGATTTATTCAAAGCCTATTAAATTTCTTTAATTTATTGTTTTGATATATTATACAATACATGAAAAGATAATTCTTGTCATGATAAACTTATTACAAAAAAACAATCTTAAGATTAAACGATAGAATTCTCATATAAACTTAAAGAGGGAATAAACCAATAAGGTACAATTTTGAAAACTGAGAAGTATTAATTTCAGAAAAGTCATGATAATACCTCGTAACTCTGAGGTTCGGCGTGGATGAAATGATCCCACAGAACTTGTAGTTTATTGGTCGACACCGTAGACATCCCTGAACCCCGTTCCTCACTCTCTTTCTCGTCCTCCTCTTCTGGCTCCTCGGTCCTCAATCGCACATCTTCCTCGTAACTCGCTACCTCGTCCAAACTCAACCACGCGCATAGATTATCCTCATGCTGCCTTTGACGTGCATTCTTCGACCAAGTAACTTGATCACCTGAAAGACCGGGATTCCTCACGTCGCGCTGAGTAAACCAACACGTGTTGAGATGCATAATCAATACGTTCTATCTCGTACGTCACTTGAGAAACTGTGATTCCGTGTACTGACAATTAGAATTTTCTTCACAATAAATAATTAAAGAAAATACATCATGTACATAATATACAACAAGAAATGAGTGTTTGAGTAACATTTTAATACAAACATTTTGCGAAAACAAGTCAAAAGACAGTAAACGCCCTCAACAAGAGCAATTGGTATTTTACTCGACTCGATTTAATCATTTTCTGTAATCGAAGTATTACGACTGTGCAACATTGTGGCGCATTGCAAATCAGATCCCGACGCGGGAGTGCCGAATGTGTTTACTGAAGGCGAGTATGGCTTACATAACATCCCCACGTATTCGTGATTTACTATTAGTTTGCAGTCTTCAGCGAGGAAGCTTGGAATCTTCACAGAGCATGAAATGACAGAGAGTGGTAACGCCAAATTTATAAACTCTTCGATAACAATCACTGCCGTCGCTATTACCGCTATCGCCTTTGCCAACACTTTATCAATAAACTATCACTACACCGCGAGGAATCGCCGCTACATCCTACCGATGACAGGATCTGATCTGCCGTCACTGGCGGCTCTTATCTGTCGACTTGCTCTCGTACCGTTTACGACGGCAGTGCCCCGTTATCGCTTCTCGGAGAGAACATGTGACAATCTGCTCGTAAACCTCACGATGAGCCCGAGAACGCGAAGCCGTTTCTCTTTAGTAAACTTTTTTCCTTAATTCTTGTTCAAATTCACGTTAAAAATCTTGGTGCGAAGATCAGGCTGCTGTCGTTTCAATTGTAAACATGATTCAATTAAAAAAAAAACTAGAAATTTAAAATCCAAGGATCTCATTGTTGCTCTGAAGCAATAACTATTTCTTATTTTTAAGCGATTCCCTCTGATTATTGTTTGTTCGTTAAGTATAATATTTGGTATATGGTATGCTATATGGTTTAGATCTAGGAATTGAAAAACAGATCTTAAATACTTCGTTAAGATATGATTGTTAAAGTAAAAATAAATATTGAGGTGTGTATTCTGAAGAATATCCTAATGTATCCTTGATGTGACATAATGTAATGTACAATAGAAACTCATCTTTATCAACGATTCAATATCGTGATCAACAAAAATGATACTGATATTAATTGTAATGCTTAATAAAAATCCGTTAATTAAATTATTTAAACTAAACATATTACATGATACATATCTTAAGAAATTCGTTTATACTTAATTTTGTCCTATCTGTCATATGCAAAATGTTTCAAAATAAACAGATTCGATGTTAATAATTTTTTTTACAAATCAAAGGAAATACTTTTCCTCAAAGGAAAATTGAAGGAAACAATTATTAATGATTTTATTACTTATTAGCCTAAAAAAAGTTTAGTTTTTCAAAATGTTTTGAAAGATTTTCTTTTATCTGCAACCTACTATTTGTCAAAAAGAAAATTCTATTTAAATAAATTAAATTGCTTATTTAGAACACTTTACAAAATTTATATTGTTGTATTAGAAATATCAAAATCAAAAGCTTACTTAATCAAAATTAGCGCTAAATTATGTCGATGCGAGTAAGTCGAACGCGATGTCTATTCGCGCACGAACGAGAGTATACTCCTCTTGCTCGTCAATTCGTGTCTCTGGCTTGAGTCCTCAGCTCGTCGGGTGAACGTCGAATATTAACTATCCATGATAAGGAAGGGGAAATCTACGATCGAGCCTCTCTGGCGTCTCCAATAGGTTTTCTTCCATGAAAAAACGTAATTCACCCGGCGTTGGGGGATTGCCCTCGCCTATCAAAAAACAAGAAAAGAATCAACCAACTATAGATATATAAACATATTATGTGAATGCGACGGATGTGATGCAGATGATAACATGCGATTGATCTCAAAAAGACATAATAATAGACCATCATGATACAATGCATCTCGAATGTACTTCAATGAAGGAATTGTGAAATGGAAGATATAATTATTATTTGCTGTAAATCATTAAACTGTAGACATTGGAGATAACTAAGCTTTAATTTCTCTATTATTTAGACTCAATTTCGTCAACCAGTTACTCTTGTTGAGTTGATTTTCTTGTCCAACACTATCGAAAAAGGAACAAGTTTGCTAATTCAGGATCAATTAACGTTGCAATTCAATGTCTGTTAATTATTGAATGTAATAATTTTATGGATACGCTCCTGGTGTATTATCACGACAGCGTTTGTTCCATGGCTACAGATAATTACATCAGAAACAATGCAAAATACCGCGTTTGCTCCCACCCACGATGTTAAACAATCCCCAACAATTCAATCAGTAAACGCGGCAAGCAATACGATAATCGCGAACACGTGCAAACAATCGAGAACAGTTCAGTGGACAACAATCGAGAACAGTTCAGTGGACAACAGTCGCATGTGGCACGATCGTCGATCAATCTTTAATTCGCACAGTGTATTATTGTGTGTGGCCAATTATCTTAATTAAGTTCTACGCTCCATCGTGCTTTAATTACCCCCTCGTCCTCAACAGCGATAATGACGTGTTAAAGACATAAGTAATTTTTCAATGTCCATCTCTAAGTAAAACAATCGGCAATAAGAATGTTTCTCTCGAAGAACGTCGTCCCCTCTCGATAGTTTATAAAAATTGAAAAAAAGCGTATATTTAATGCATAGCTTTTATAATTCTACGTAATTAAACGGTATTTATTTTTATGACTTCGCGATCTATGGCCAGTTTCTATCAACATAGATTAATAGACTTTAATCTCGATTTAACTTACTCATCTTTATCGTTTTCTAATTTTTGGAACTAGAATGAGATAACAAGTTAAACCAAGATTAAAGTTAATCTACGTTGGTAGGAACGGGCTTATGGAAATAAAAATCTTACGGTTAAATAAATTTCATCCCTTCATCGTCACGAACGAAGGTCGCTTTCGCGCGTTAGCGATCAAATTCTTGAATTGGCTCGTTCGGATCGCGCCAATGCTGGTCTTACGTTTTGTAAACGACGAGCCTTTCCCTTTTTTTTCTTTCACAGTCTATAATTATTTTATCGCCTCGCGGACTTTTCGTGATCGGCGCGCGACGTCGATAAACAGCGCTGACGACGACGATAACGATAACAGTTGACCTTCGTTACTCTCGTCTCGTAAAATTGACAATTAAGAGCGTCCATTTCTTGCGTTTTCTTTTCTTTCTTTTTACGTTCATCCGTCCCTCGTTCGCGCAGCATCGAATCGAGTCCTCGTTTCAGAGATCCGCTCATTTCAATCGTACTTTGTTCGCTTTGTTTCATTCCTCTGTCTATCTTTCAGAACCTAAACATACAATCCTATGTTAAATGTGACTAATGAGCACGTCTTACACCTGTCCTTTTAACTACATTTTCTTTTCATTTCCATAGTTCGTTGCCTTCAAATAAATAATACATTTCCAATTTGAATCCTTTATTTGACTGAATTTTTGCTTGTAGATTTTTTTTAGTTCTATTTATTTTAATTGTGCCTCATTTTCTTCGTTATATCCTTTTATCTATCATTGAACCTAAATATATACTAATCTCATTTTAAATGTAAATGTATTTATGCCTGTTCATTTATTAGTTATATTTTTTATATTTGTATTCTTATGCCTGTTTACTTCTAAAACATTAATGTAAGAATTGCTTAAGGAAGTATAAGAATATGTATCTTACTCTGAGCATACAGCAAGTGTAAGAAAAGAGAAAGCTGAGGAAAATGAGCCATAAAAATCCTGTCTCACAATTCCTGTTCCATTCTCCATTAATTATAACAACTATTTGGTCAGCTGTTGAGTCATCTAGTGCACCTTTTTTTTGCTTCAAAGGATATGTAGATATGGATATGAAAACCATGGGAAGGGTACAGTTTAAGGGCAAACCTATATGTAAAATTCAATAGGCTGTTATTTCTCTAACTACAGTTTTTTGTAACTTGTTCTTTTTTAAAGAAAGTTCATCCTCGGGTAATACCTGTCTGATTACCTTAAACCCTGGTTCCGTTTCGAGTGCGGAAAAAAACAATGACAAACTAAAGGACGTAGCTCAAGGAATTTGAGTGACAAAGGGTGTTTACGAGTGCCGAAGGATCTTTACTAGATCAAGTCGCCGCTAATTCATTCTACCGTCAACCATCTGCCGACGTACCTCGATGCGAGCCACGTTACGAGCCGCCGCGAGTGAAATCCTGCTCGTTAGGGGTTAGCTGTCAATCGTGCACCAGGACAACAACACGCCGACTCCATCGCTGCGGAGAGCAGCGCCGCCACGCGATTCCGCGCGACTCGTGAGATATTCGAATGAGGAGATTCAGCAGGAGGACAAGAGGGATGTTGATCACGTCGGCGACGACGCGGCGTTTTATTTTTATCCGATGAGACGGTTCGAGTCACGCTCACGCATCCTCAATAAAGTGGAACTGAGAACGCGCCGAGAATGCCAGCGGCTGTCGTATCCTTGTTTCATCCTTGCCAGGCGCGAGGACTTTCAAACGTGAGTGCCACCGTCCTTGGTTCCCGCGCCCTGCGTAGCCGTCGCCGCCGGCGCCGCCGCTGCCCGGTTGGGAAACGTCAACGGTCTGCGAAGGTCGGTCTAACCTCAAAAGTGGCCGCGGTCACGGCAACGCCTTTTGCGCTTATGTCAGTGTGAAGTTTTCCGCTTTCAGGCCGCCCGAAGGACGGAGAAGCATGACCGTCTGGGAGCGGCTGCGTAACCCGTGCGGATGGCGCGCGGGCGCCAAGCAGATCTCTGTAGACGCGATGCTGCCGCTGCTGGTGGTGCCGATCCTGGCGGTGATCGCCGCCCAGGCCTTTCTCTGCACGGTAGTCGTGTTCCTGGTTACGCCGGTCCTCGTTTACTACCTGCATCACAACTTCCTCAGGTTTCTACTGCGCACTAAGTTCTTCCTCATGTGGACTATCACTAGCGTGCTGATGATGATGCTGGTATTCGAAATGAGCGTCGTGCCGCTGCTCGAGATCTTGCCCGAGGAGAATTTTGTCTTTATGATGTGCGTGGTCGGTGGCATGTGGTGCGGCTACAAAACCAAGCTGAACGCCGACGTTGCCGCGGCGCAGGAAGGTGGTGCCATAGTCGGCACTTCGCAGAGCCTGGAGCTCGGCGAGGGCAGCGGCGAGCTCTGCATCACATGCAGAAGAAGAGCGCCACCCAGAGCTCACCACTGCCGCTTGTGCCAGACTTGTATACTCAACAGGGAATATCATTGCAAATGGTATTAGTAATATCCTTTTCTCTGATGCAAAATCACCGATTACACAATCGAATCTTCTAGCCTCTTACTTTAATTTTCTTGGCTTTATCTTTCAGGTTAGATTGTTGCATAGGTTCCAGCAATTTAAGGTGGTACCTAGGTTGTTTATTCTTTTCTGCGTTTGCTTTTATATATGGTTCCAACTTGACTATGACTAGTGTTTGCCATCCATTTATACTCATCGGAACCATACTCCTGCCGGATGACTGCAGCGACGTGTATCATCAGTTAGAGTATGTATTTCTAATTTTTGTCAATTGCGCTTTGATATATCCTAAGAATATCAAAACATGCTCTACATATAGCTCTTGAAATTATTCCACTACAAGATGAGAAGTCAAATATATCACACAAGCACAAACGGGAAGTGCAAAGAGTGTCACTGATATGAAGACTCAATGAAGTGTAAACTGGAAAGATACAGGGAATCTATAAAGTTTAATAAGATAATGATAATTGTCCGCAAGACGTAAAGCATCATAAATATTGTAATATCTCTTATTTGCTTTCTGATATATAAAAGTTCGACAGATAATGTGTCGCACAATTATGTTTGTTCGCAAAGCCCGAGCCGATCGATCGATGTAATAATATGTACATTGTTTTTCAGCATTGCGCTTTGCTTCGTCTCCGCTCTGTACAGCATCCTCGTGGGCCTAGTGGTCTTTTGTTATCTCATCTATCACCTATGGTTGTTCTCGATCGGCATGACATCGAATGAGCGACAACTGGATATAAAAAATCAGTACAGCCATGGAATGTTGAAGAACTTGTCCCGGCTGTTCTGCTGCAAAACTTAGGAATGTATATTATTTGTAAGCTAGGTCACTGAATTTTACTTTACACACACGGTGTATCTATTACATTTTGTACAAAGGATGTGAAATCAAATTGAACGAACTAGAGAATGAATGCGGCCAAAATATTCGTCATAGCGTTAAGCCTACGCGTAATAATCAACTTGGAATGGTGATTGGGATGCAATTACCATTAACATCGGCTCAATTTCACACCATTTTCATCTTAATGTATCCTGATATCTACGATTCACAATTCATGGAAAGTATAATAGGTATGTTACTTCCATAATATTAAACGAAATCATGTTCACAACATATCATGGGGCATCAAGACATCCTTAATGTATCATTATGCATACCATTTGTATATTTATTGTAACTGTGATAAAATGGCCATTGTACGAGTAATATAGTAAATTGTATTAATTAAGTACACACATACATATAAATACTCTAAAGTAAGTTCATGAAAAAAGAAATTTAAATACGTGTATGTGTACAGTAATAGCTTATGTTTTATTCTACGTAAAAAAAAGAAAGTTACGTTGTATGTTGTGTGTATTTTAGGAATAAGACTACTCTTTACCTCATTCAGATACGAGAAGCCAACGATTGTCGTACAGTATTAAATCTAAGTTATTTCTAAATTCGTTTACACATTAGTCTTCTAATATTACACCTCTTTGTCTGGGGTCAAAGTCTGGTATTACTTCTTGCACAATTTCCCGCCACATATCTCTCATTCGTCTCTTTTCAATGATAACCGACATTATTTCTGGATACTTTTTCCACATATTGAAATATTTAGTTTTCAATTTTTCTTCATAGTATTGTAACGCTACACGTTCACTCTTCAATCGTTCTACTTTATATTTCACAGCTTTTATTCTCCACGTTTTAAAGTATTTGTTCTGTAATCTTATGTCGGAGAAGTCTTTAGCCACTTGGTCCTTCCTCATCTGCTCCTTCACTATTTCCTTCCACTTCTGCAACGCACACCGCAATAAATTTCTGTTATACAACGATGCAGCTAACTCGGATTTAATTTTATTCTGACGTTCTGTTTCCATCTTCCACATCACAAACATTTTTTGAAGCAAACACCGCCTATAATAGTCCTCAGCTTTTCTTATATCATTATTCTTCTTTTCAACGAGCGCGATTATATAACGTCGCAATAAGTATTTGCGATAAAATGCTTCCGCTATGGCATTTAGTCTCTTATATCTTTCTATTTCGCGCGCTCGTTGTTGCTCCCGTTCCTCGCGAATTCTTCTCGCCTCACGTAAAGCCTGAGGAAAGTGGAAAAATCTTAGATTAAACGCGGATATATTTCTAAATGTAGCATATAAGTGACATTAGATAATTATAGAGTAAAGTACAAAATAAACGAGATATTGTATCCACAATAATGTAAACTAGAGTATTGCAGCGTAACATTTACTGGAAACGTCCCTCGCAAAAGATAATTTTGTTAGCAAGGTGAAAGCTGTGAGAGCTAAGTGTAATGCTATACACACGATATTAATATACTGTGACCTCTCATATTATCTGACCTCTTGTTGCAATCTTTTCCGCTCTTGCTCCTCCGCCCTCCTGGCGGCCTCCTCTTTCCTTCTTTCATCCTCCAGTTTCTTTCGATGCGCTTCTTCACGCAACTTTATTCTGTTTCTCCTTTCTTCCGCCCGCGCCTCCATCCTTGTTAGAAATTTAGAAGGACTCGGCACTCGGACTGGCGTCATCAGGCATTTGTCCCTATTAATTAAAGAAGAGTGTAATTGAGGATCTGTTAAGCCGTATTATGTTTGTGTAAATTTTGCGTCAATTTATTATAACACAAAAAGCCGGATTCTCCTGACTATCTCCTCTTTAAGGTACTTTCTACTTCACAAGCTGTAGAAAGATCAACACGCGTAAAACGAGCAATGTAATCAACAGTCCACTTTAATTTAGTCCCCAAGATCAGCTTTCAGTGTCTTTATGCTTTGCGTCATCGTCGTTCGGTATAAAGGAGCTTAGTTGCTCGGAATATACTCGCATACCACGTGAATAAGCACACATCTGACGCAAACGATGTCATACAAAGAGACATTCGTAGATTTATGTAGAATGTAAAAACTGAACGTTAAGAAAACACTATTGTTATTCTGATTATTATTCGAATTTTAAGATTTTCAGTAATAAAATAAAAGGTCATATCTAAGAATCAGGAATGTATTGATCTTGAGAAATGTATTAATATTCTTTTTAAGATAAAGAATTCATAATTACATCTGGATAAAATAAAATAGAACGCTTATAATTACAGGACTACCTGTAGCCTGCTTGTCTCATCAACTGGATCAAGGTTCTCCTGGTTTGCTGACCGCAATGAGTCAAGGTCTCCCTGGCCGCGTTCACCGTTTCCTCGCCGGACCTGGTTATTTCCTCTTGTACTTGTTTTAGTTGCAATTCCTCGATGATCTTGCTCTGCTCGGCGAGTTTCATTCTCTGCTTGCGAATAATCTCCTTCTGGGCGTTTAGTCGACATTGGGCCGGTGATTCGATGACAAACGACTTGGAAGGAGGCTTCTTCTTCGATTCACTGTTTTTCGGATTTGAAGGACCTTTTGATACTATTTTTTGACTTGACTTCAACTCTTTCTGCGTCTCGTTGATAGTATTGATGAGCATCTCGATCTTTCGCGCATCAGTATTTTCCGCCGCCTTTTCTCGCTGAGCCTTCACCTTTCTTACATGCATTTTCCATAGATGTATGTATGGTTTCAGTTTTCTTTGCAACAAAATGTTTTGGATACAAGTTCTTATTTCGTAAAGACGACGTTTATCCCGTGCGTTTTTTCGAAGAACCTCAAAACATGATCTTAAAACATGTAATCGTTGCTCTTTCGATTCGCAGCTTGGTTTATCTTTGATGGTCACTTTAATTCTACCGAAAGACGCTGTCTCGATCCCGTTTGTCGAACAAATATCTTCCGATTTAGTAGAAGAGACTTCCGCGAAGAGTTTTCTGGTTTTCTTTTGTGCGACTGTTTGTTTTTGCTCAATCGTTTTTCTCCTCTTATCGATGAGAATCCGCTGTAAATTTTTGGATTTATTAATACAATTTAGATATTTAAAAATTTATTCTTGTTGAAAATAATTCATCTTTCTTTATTAAATGTCTAATTTGTCATCAAGCTTCACCTTAACACTACTGGATGTTCTCCAAAAATTTTCGTCATCTGAACTAGCTATATTCTTTTTGCTACACAATCCGCAAAATTTAGGACGAGACTTTTGCAAATCTTGCTCAAATTTGCGTAATTCTTTGTCTACGAAAGCCTGTTCTCTTTTCAACTGTAATTCTTCCATTTCTTCTTGGGTCAGTAATCTGTAAATGTATTAGATAAAATCTATCTTTGTACAATATTCTCTTTGATATCTTTGTGACAAAATTACGTGATTTATTTATGTAATTAAGATACGATACCAGTAAAAAAAGACGATAAGATAAATTATAAAATCTTATTTGCGATAATTTATAGATCATACATATATTTAAATATATAAATATAGATATTAGAAATAAAATCTATACTTTTATAAATCATATGTAAAGTTTGAAAATATACCTTCTGGCCTCCGCTAGAACAGAAAACTTTGCTGAAGATTTGGCTAGATCTTGAAATATCCTGTGCCTTGCATCCATAACCAGATTTGGATCCAGAAAGGTCGTTCTTTTATCCTCCAACATTCGACGTTTCTCGGACGGCTGAAAGATTGTCACTTTCATCATCTCGTCCATTAGTTTTCTCGCTTCATCGAACAGCACCATGTTCAATTAAAGATCTTAAACGATTATCTTAACGATATATTAAACGACTTATCTGCGATTGTTCAGCTTGTATTGTGAACATGGACTGCGATCAGCCCTTTGTTTATGCATGCTTGTTTCTCTGTTGTTAGGGAAAGTTTCAACCCCCTCGATTATAGGTGAATGGGGTCTCAATCCCCATTCATGAGCTGAATGAAAAGAGACGAGGGCGGAAGTAATAATCGAGGTAGAAATGCAAATATTACGATGTACTGATTTTTCCGCGATAAATATTAAGTACTTCAAATTTAATTTTTTTTTAATTAATACAGAGTCAAACAAAAGTACTATAATATACAGAATTTAATAAAAATTGTTTATATAAAAATATCCTGTTAAAAGATCTAATAATTTAGATAATTAATTTTTACAATTAACTCCAATTTATGTTTCAATTACGCAAAACATTTTTTAAATATACTTTTTATTAATCTTGTATAAAATAAAGAAGTGCTGTTAACGCATTTACATTTATTTAAAAAGTAATTAATAAAACTCTAAATTTTACAAATAGTTAATTTAGAAAAATTTTTGCAATTGTACAAATAAATTTATTGAAAAATAATTGCGCGTGACTGTTACGAGGGAATATTTCGCGGGTCGAGATTCAAAGTTTCCCGCCGTAACAACATAAATCAATCGCGATGCGAGATCGACATCGACTGTTGACGGGTCAGTGCTGCTGCAGCAGCAGGTGCATCACCGAGTGAGAGGTGCATCGACTTCGAAGCCTATATGTCGAGGCTGACGGGTCTTCTCGTGTGAGTTCAAAATAACGGAGGTCCATACAACGAACACCTGTTTCCTGTTCCTCGCGCGATGTCGTCCGTCGCCCGCATCATTCCCGCAACATCAAGGGTCGCGCGTCGCGCGGGTTAGAGCAACCTGGTGTCACGGTCTTCACGATACGTCAAGCTCTCTCCCTCATCCTAGTCCCGTGCACATCTGTACGGGCGAATGTGACTGCAATACAGGCGCGAGCGACAGAACCACGGACCTCGCTGGTGCGATACGTCAACGTAAGATGGATCCAAGGGGCCCTCCTGAGGGGGCCCCTGCCGAGTCCTTCGAGATATCCAGCATCGACAGGGGAGCTGACACCTTGGTGAATTGGCCTACGGATCACCCCTTCGCCACGTCACTATACGAACAACCGAAGAAGCTTAACAACAGGCTCTTGTTCCTGACTGTGAGTAACCCTGACGAAAAAAAAAAGAAATGACGAACTAAGGTATTCCAGTAGCATGTAACAGCATCTATGACCGCTCTGTTACCAGGTGGAATATGTGGAAGATCAATCCCGGCTGTTTCCAACGTACGAGCAGATCTCCTTTTCTCCGAGAGCAGCATCCCCCTTATCTGAGTTTGAGCATCGAGTCAGCCCACTGGATCCAAATATGAGCTCTGCCGCTAGATACTCCCCTACACCAGTTCAGTTACCTTCCTCTCCTTTTCACAATTCCGTTGTTGTGCTCCAAGGCCCATCTTCACCCTTGATGTCCCAGCCTGAACCAAACATACGGACGAGCATCAATTATGTGACTCAATTGGCTCAACCAATTGATACTCAGACTGTACCTCAAACAGATACTACCACAGACTTTGTTGGCAATGGAAACGAAGATGGATTAGTATCCAGCGTCAGCAGTGAATTGATTTTAATGCAGGGTAAGACATGATTTGATAAAATATATTACATAATTGTGCGTGTGAGATGATTTTTATTGGTTTCTGTAAATTATTATACAAATGCAGAAACTGCACCCGAGTTGGAATCTTCGGCGACTCCCTTAATGCTAACGGGAATACCAGGCACAGACTTCGCTTTGACTAGAGACTTTTTGGTGATGCAAGATGATCAAATAAATGTTATCAACACATTTAAAAATCAGAATATGGAGATGGAAGACAATCCTATTGCTCTACCATCTATTACCGAAGATGCAAATAAAGAAAACAACAATCTTACTTTGTCCGAGTCTTGTGATAAAGAAATTCAACAGATTACCAAAGAACCACTGTCCACTGAGAAGAAGAAAATAGTTGAGAAAAAAGATGTTAGAAGATCCAAACGGCATATAATGGATAAAAAAGATTTCTGTAAGTATAATATTTATTCTACACATGCAATAACGAACATATATTGTATTATTTTATTTATATATTGAAAAGGCATTTTTACAGGGTGCGACGACGAATACGACAGTAATTGTGCCAAAGATGATAGCTCCAATTTAACTGATGTATGCACAATCGCAGATCAACCTGTACCATCGCGTGCTGTAGCGACACTGCCAGGATCATATCTTTTGTTAAACAAGCTATCTACTTTGCATGCTGCAGCGAATGGCGTGACCTACGGGGTTTTTGCGAAACGCAATATTCGAAGGCGTACACAATTTGGACCTATAGAAGGTATATTGTGTGCTTACGACGGCTCATCTTTCGAAAATACTTTGCCACTGCTCTACGAAACTGAAAATGGAGAATTTCTGAAAGTAGATGTTTCCAACGAAAGTGAGTAAAAAACGAAAAAGAGCAGTTATTTTTTTTAAGTGTTTTTAATTAAGATATTAAACTTAAATCTTAATTTTTATTACATTTCTGTTAGATACTTCAAACTGGATGCGTTTTGTGCGGCCCGCACTGACATATAAGGAACAAAACTTGATTATTTGTCAGCAGAAGGATGGAATAGTGTTTCTGACTAATAGAAATATTTCACCAAAGGAAGAGCTAAAGGCTGGTCCTAGTCAAAATTATGCGAGTCGGAGAAATTTGCCAATACTCAAACCAGACATGAAAGATGAAAAAGGTATAAAGGATATAAATACAAATATTAAATATTATACTATTGATATAAATATTGACTAATTTCTTCTTTTTTAGCGGAAGTCACCAATCAAATATCCACATGGCCACGTTTGGATGGTAATTCTTATAACCGACGCATAAAAATGTTTCGTGACGGAAATGTGAAAGAAAAGGAGAACTCACGGCAAAATAAATGCGACAACGAATGGAAATGTTCCGTGTGCAACTTGATTTTCAGAAACTCATCTTTGCTTAACTTACATATGGTCATTCATTCTTCCACTGATATCAAAATTGAGAATCAAATGTCCGCGTGTCCGCAATGCGGACTGGAATTTCAGAAGCCGAGCGAATTGGTGAATCACGTGTCTCAGCATGGGCGAACAACGTTACCTAAGGCAAAGAAATTAACTCCTCTAGGCTCATACAAGTGTTCAATGTGTTACAAACGTTTTGCTACGAAGATACGGTTACAACAGCACTGCTTGGCGCATGGTGCTGAGGACCAAAAACCACTGCCATGCAGTATTTGCTTGAAACGTTTTATGAACAATTCCGCGTTGTCCGGTCATCTAAAAACGCATAAAGGTAAGTCTATATACGCATCTAATCAATGAAAGTTAAATGATACGCTAGTATTGATACGCTAAATTCCGGTTTGCAGAAAACAAACAGATATTTGAATGCCCAATGTGCAGGCAGCTATTTCGTCAAGGTACGATGCTCAAAGATCACGTTGAGACACACAGAAATCAAGACGGTATATTCAGTTGCCCTCACTGCCAGCGAACATTCATCAAATATTCGGTTATTCGCAAACACATACGGGCACATCACTGCGAGAGGAAGCACAAGTGTCAACATTGCGCGAAACGTTTTCCGACGGTCGACAAATTGCGAATGCATCTGCTGAAACACTCTGATCACAGGTATAGTTTTTATAATTCGACTCGATGTTTGTGTGGATTACATTAATATGTATAAAAATTCAATTTTTAATCTTTCTACAGAGAATTCCATTGTGCGAATTGTGGTAAGCGGTTCAAGAGGAAGGATAAATTGAAGGAACACATGACTAAAATACATCATTCTCAAACGGTTAACGGAGAACAAGTAATGCAAAATAATCAAACGAAGAAATTTGTGCCAAAGGTATGTAAAAAGAGTAAAAACGTGATTGATTAAATATATTATTCAATTATTTTATTGCCAGGTAAATCCAAATGATTACAATCGTTTTGTTTACAAATGTCATCAATGCCTGGTGGGTTTCAAACGGAGGGGAATGTTGGTGAATCACCTAGCAAAACGGCATCCCGATGTCGCTCCCGAATCTGTGCCAGAATTGAACTTACCGATCCTGCGTCAAACCAGAGACTACTATTGCCAATATTGCGACAAGGTATCGTGAAATAAATTCTCATTTTAGAGTAGAAAAAAAAGTTATCGTATTTTCTTACGCATATCAAATTTTTTAAGGTTTATAAAAGTAGCAGCAAACGTAAAGCACACATCATGAAGAATCATCCTGGCGCTGCCCTGCCGCCTAGTAATCGACACAAAGAGTCCGAATTCTCAGGACTGCCAAATCCAAGCTTCAGCCAAACAGTAGGCAGCATCACAACTAGTCCTCAAGGTTGCCAGTGGTGTCATAAACAATATGCCAGCAAGGTAAATTTTATATGAGACTCGATTATATTGATTAATAATCGGTAGGAGTTAATGAGAGTATATTCTATTCAAGGCAAAGCTCTTGCAACATCAACGCAAGAAACACGCGCACCTGATGGAGCCAGCGGATCAGATACCGCGATCGCGGAATCGGCCGCCGCAAAATCAAAATCAACCACCCGAGCTGAATGATAACAACTTTGTGATATCTGATTACATACAAGGATGCGACGGAGATTTCCTAAAGCAGAAAATAATGAAAATAACAGACGACGTTGATCTGATAGGCAACGGTGGCCTGGAAATGATCGGTCAGCAGTTTGTGCGTATGCGCGACATACGTTGAGAAAAAGCGCAGCATCCTCGACACGGGGGATGAGCGTCGCAAATTTATCGAGATATGAATCTCGCGATCTTTGTACGTAGCCAAGATAGGCTGCGTTTTTTTGCTGCCGTTACCAAATCGAGGCGACGTCGCTTGAACGGAGCGATAAAGCATGTCGCCCGAGAATATTTGGGAATACGCGGCTTTGTCAGCGTCAGTGCGAAACACTGAGCGCTGTTTTGTTGGTTGATCTATCGACAATGATGACGGTTATCGACGGTTATAGCCTAGTGGCTTTGACGGATTTGTTGGAAATGGAGTATGCAATTTTAAGAATACTTTACCCGAGCCTCAAAAAAGAAAACGCCTAGAAACGTTAACTGAAAACGTCAACGAGGCTCGAATCTACTTGCGACGGAGAACATTGTAGTCTCGTACAATTGTTGAGATCTTTTCTTGAAGTATTAAGAATACCGTAAAGAGAAAAAGAAAAAAAAAGGTAGAACAAGTCCTGGTACTATCGGCACGCCATTTACGCTAGGCCTGGTAGTTTTACTTTTAAATCCGATGTCATTCGAGTGTGAAGTAGATGGACGAAATTTAAGCGACAAGTTAAAGTAATGTTAAAAAAAATCAGCTTAAATCTGGCGGCGGACAGGTCCGCTGCATCTTAGACCAGCGTGACTTTATCCGCACGATAATGTGATTGGACGAGTAATGTTAAAGATTCGTTATTTGCAACGTATTTGGCTTCACTTAATGGCGAGCGATTGTCTGTAGATTACGTGAAAGCTTGCGATCTCTGCGAGAAATCGTCCATTTCACTTTTGCTCTTTCTCTCTTTCTCTATCGTAATTCCGAGATCTCGTAAACGCTTGCGTCCATGTTCTCATTTTAGAATAATATACAAGTAACATACGCGTTCTTAGATCTTCAACGGAACATACTGTTTTCACGTAATCGTTTCATAATCGCTGGTCTCATCCACGTATGAATCTAGTCGTCACAGCCGAGGCTTGTTTGAATCGTCGGCTCGCGAGATGTCCGGTTTTAAATCGACGCACGGTACCGTAGTTACGTAGCCATGGGGGACTTTTATTGCCCTCGCGATTTTACGAAACAGCAGGAGCAACGTACGTGTATTTTAAACTGTGTATTCCTGGCCGCGCGTTCACTCACACGTAAGCACACGTACACCACGAGTTTCTGCAAAAGATTGTCCAAAGATTGTGTATTCCGCAACGTGTCTGAATTCGGAATAATTGTGTCCTCTCGTAAAATCCTATCCGGTTGATGTATGTCATTAAGTAAAACTCGCACGAACAATTTTCACACTCAGAGAAATTCACCGACGAAACGATCGAAGCGACGTTGATTTTATTTTACATGCGGTATATACACGACATTGTTGCAATTACGAAGACAGGAGATTGCATGTTTGTCGATGTCGTTGAGTACACGAAGGACTGTACTATAAACAAGATTTAAATAAAGTTATTCGATGAGCGATACAACGATCCTTTATTACGTTCAATAGGAATTACAATACAGCGAATCATGGATATAAAGGTATTGCGTTTAAAAAAATATTACGACTAATTTCTATAACTTTAACTTAATAATTTTTAGACATTAGCACATAAAATATTGACGAATTTGCTTTAAAAATTAGCATGTCTTTTGCAAACAGTTACTTAAACGTGAAAAATAGACTAATACAGATGTGCTGTATTTATATGTTTATTTCAGCCTCTATTTCGTGCCGTGATCTTTCTATCTGTTTATCGTGCTTTTGCTCTCAAACTTCTCGCTGGCGATCGCGAGCGGACCTACTGCTCCGGGCTTCAACACCTGATGATTTGGCGTAGCGGCGAGCGATCCTCCACCCCTTTGCTTCTGCGCGGCATCGTACAACTGCTTCTGCATCACAGCCAGGGAGACCTTGTTTGCGGATAGAAAATCTTTCATGGAAATCATCTCGCCTGACATCCTACGAGGCGTCTCCGAATTATCCTCCGCCCTGATCGAATCCCTGCCAACGAGCCTCGTCGGTCTCCTCTTTGAATAATATACGGTCGACACGGAGGACTGCCTCCTCGGTAAATACGGCGCTGCTACATCCCGGTTACCACAGTATTGTAACTTGTGTATCACATAATTCAGGCCCTGTTTTATCACGATCGACGTGACGTTCAGCAGCGAGTATATGCAGCAACATCCCATCACGAGGAATATGAAGTTCGTGAATCTGTACCTGTATAATAACAATAATAAAACTGCATTTATTTATGTTTTAATATGAAAAGTTATAGGCGTTTTCGTATCTTTGTTAAAAAAATCTTTATATATGTCAAAATTGATATTGAATTTGTCAAAGAATATTATTGACATTTGTCATTCAAGATTTAGTTTGCAGAACTTTAACTGTGCACTTTTGATAGCTTAGATGAATTAGATTTGGCGCAATGAGGTCAATCTTCGCAGTCTTACCAATGTACGTAAGGGTAGCTTGGTTTTTGCGTGCTAACAAAGTCGCCGAACCCGATAGTGGTGAAGCTAACGAAGGCAAAGTACAACGCGTCAAAATAATCCCAACCCTCCAGCGGCGCATAAAGTGCAGCGGCACAACAGGCAACGATGCAGGAGGTGATGGATAAATAGAGCATGACCCAGTACACACTCGGTTTCCATTGGTCCAGGTTCACATGGTCGTCGTCGTCGTCAAGGATATCCGGCAGAGATGATCTCTGAGTGCTCGACGACTTAGAGATTCGTCGGGATGTGGTCCTGCGAAGACGTTTTCTCAGTCGACGTATGTGCCAGCTGCGCAAAATCCACGCCAGGAAAGTAATGATCCTCTCCAGAAAAAGATTGAAGAATAAGATGCCACCTAAATTATTACTTGACGTTATGATCAAATAGTTTTACTAATTATATTTAAATGTTTATTTTAGATTCGTACAATCTCGTTTTCTAAAAAGTCAGATTATTTTAAATAATCATTATTGAGTTTTCTTAAACATGTTCGATGTAAGGCATTTTTTATTATTAAATGTACATTTTTTATTATTACCGGAACAACCGAAGAAACCATAAAGAACGACAGCCGCTTTACCCGCTGTTGTCTGAGGCGCGGTGCTTCCGTACCCTGTAAAATAACTTCAGCATCACGCTTCTTTTTCATTTCAGAAGCATACTACATAAAGACGCGTGCATATTGTATAGAGATTGGCGACCAAAGGACAGCCAGCCGTGTGGATAAGTGCGAGACTAGGTCGCGAGATATTAGCATTCCGGAATTCACCAGAACATTCTCATGCATACGCCGGTCGACGACCCTTACCACCCCTTTACTTAACGTCATTACGAGTTTTACGGAGGAATGCGATCGCCTCGACAAAACTTTTCTCTATCGTGTATAAATACGACTTGTACGTCGTGAAGTTATTTTTACTTGCTTAAGAAATAAAAGAGACAAGAAGAAATATTAGATTATTGAAAGTATAATATCGTTCCTATGATTTATACTATGTAAATAATAATTTTTCCTTATATATAATAAAAATTTAATAACAATAATTGTAATGAAAAAAAAAACTTTCCCTTTATAGATGTCGCAGTCTCGAGTACGGGATTAGTTATAGGATCGTTCTCTTGAAAGTCGATTTTTTTTCGCGATGTCGCAAGAACGGGAAAATGAAAGAGCGCGCAACATCAATCCCACTGACCCCGATACTCCCGGCCACGTTGTCGATACAGATGACTCGTACCGGTACTCTTAATACCGATATTGCGCTACGTTTCTTACCGATCGTAGAAACTATGGTGCCGACAAAGTGAAAGCTACCGGGAAAATCCCAGCGGCGTCTTTTGTTAATGATGCCGGTAGTGGAAGCGTTGCCGTAGGCATACAGCAATTCGTGCAGCCTCTGCAGGGCCAAAGGACTACCTCGTAGATGATGCCTTCGAAACGCGTGGTAGACTCGCCAGAATTCCGTGGCCTGTGTGGCCCCCCACAAAGTATTAATTTACAAAAATTAACGAACCGTCTGTTTCAAATACGGTGAAAAAAGCTTTAATCCTGAGTCGTAAAGATCTCACAATGCAATATTATTCATATATCGACCATGTTACAAAAATACACATGCAATTCATTGATTTGTTTCGTGTGAATTAATGATAATTGACCGAGATGTTTGTTGTTCGATTTTCATCTACTTTGCACGAAGATCACCGTAATATGTCTTTCTTAATTTTGAATAATTAAGGGATGCTTTTTTCAGATCCGCGAGGGATTGTTCCTTATGAGGAAACTTTAAAACGTAGAAATAATTTTATATGCACGTTCGCGGATGCACTTTTTGTACCTGTCGTATTTCGAGATCGCTCTCTAGCCTTTCGAAGAGGGCCGCGCCTGCGAGCATGTACGCTACCAGGACAACGGCAAGGAGGATGATCCTGGCGTTGTCCTCCGCGAGGCCTCCGCACAAGCACATCACCGGTGACTCTCATCTTTCCGACAGCCCGTGGCTGCTGCACGCGATCCCCACCGCGCTTTTCATCCGGAGCGGCGCAAGCTCGGCGGCAGAGAGGAATTCGCGAAGAGATACAAGGACGCGAAGAGGAGCAGTTTGAGAGGAACGCCTCTTTAATACATACAGACAGATGAAACGAACGACCGATCGAAAAAATATTGCTAGCCAATTTGACTTGTCCTGAAAATAAAACATTAATTTTGTCACGCAATCAGCTTCGGTCTGAATTAGTTAAGATTTTAATTTCCGAATGTTTTTATTTAAATTTACACGAAAGGGTATACTAAACAGCAATGTGATAAAATTGATCGAAGCTAAATTGGAAAATATCCTAATTGCCTAGCATTGACGCGACGGTGCCGGACTACGTACAGGCAGCAGAGATGTTATGTGGGGCAATCCAACGCCCGCAACCATTGAGAGCGAATCCTTTGAAGAGATAAAAATAGAAATACACAAACACTCGCTTGCGTATTCAATGCGTGAATTTCACTGAGGGAATGTCTTTTCGTGAAAAGCGGCTCTAAGTAAACGCGGTGGATAATTAACAAGGGGATGCGAAATAGGCGGATGCTAAATTGCGGTCTAACGGATCACGGAGATCTTCAATCCTGCCAATTAAAAAGTGAGAATCGGATACTTCAAAAATATTGTAAGTCTAATTTTGAAAATTTTGTTATACAATTAAAATACTACAAAAAGTATGAAGAAACTATTGGCTTATAAAGTAGTTCATGTCGCTCCTTAAATTGATAAAAAAACATCTGGTAGATTTTTTATGAAGAAGGGAAAGAAAAAAGATGAGATCAATCACGAATAAATCAGACATTATATAGTAAAAATACTTTGTTAATAGACAATTTGTGAAAATTACATTTACATAAATATATACTATCGGTATATATTTCTCATCGAGATTATTGTACAATTGTATAAAAATCTACATAAAATAATGTTACATTATCCGCTATAATACTATCTTTACGTCACGAACGTAATGTTAGAGCTTATTATTTTAGATTAATACTAAAAAAATTAACAGTCGTTTTCTCGTCGCGATCGTTAATGCCTCGCTTGTGGACCTTCTTCCAATTTCCGCCAAACGACCTAAAAAGCAAAAACGATTAATCATAATATGTATCATAATGAACGTAATATCACTTATATCTTACGTGGAAGATTTTTTTTTGATTAAGTTCTACAAATCACGTAAGTTATTTTTAATTGCAAGATTCTTATTCTATATGAAAGATTTTTTTTTTCAAAACGAAACTGTGTTGTAAGGATCACGAGTTAATCAAGGAAGTGACTTTTACTTACATTGCACATTTCTCGAACTAACGCCTTCTCGCCGTCGTGACCTTCTTCTCTTTCCAGTTGTTCTCTGACTTCAAGAACCTGAAGAGCGCGTACCACAGCCTCTGGTCGGCTTCCCAAGTGAGTATTGTCATTTGGACTCGCGGGACTGTCCCAAACTTCACCCGATGGTAATACCTCCCAACCTTGCGCACGGGCCTGAAGAACGCTCTTGTCTTCCTCCAACTGCTTCACCCGTTGCTCCAAGCTTCTCACGTACTGCATCGTTTGGTCTGTAAGAAATTTGCAATTAAGTCACTCCGGAATTTAAGAAGATCATTGAAATAGACCATAACTAGCGTACTTTCACATAAACATATGATTATATATATTTCACTTGAGCTTCAACTGGTATAATATTCATCACGTTATACTGATGTTACACAAGCAGCGATTTCTTTAGAAAAGCTTTCATTTTCTACAAATTATTACGTCTTCTATACTTGAGCATATTTCCTTTTCCGCGTAAAAAAATTGCGCTTATTGACTTGACACAAAAAGGACAGAAAGTGGTTTGTATTTTTTACTAAATTATACCATTAAATGTGGAAGTGTGTCTTGGCCTCGGCGGCGCGGTCTCTTCGGCGTTTGTACTTGAACTCGATCCGTCGCCATCATCCCTTTGACCACCGCCACGTTCCTCATCGAGATACAGGCACAGCTCCTTGAGCTCCAGATTGTCTTTAATCAACTCCTGCTGCTTATTATCCAATTGACGTAACTTATTTTGGTAGGCCGAGACCTCCTGTCGCATAACGCTCACTGTGTATCGGCCGAACCTCTGCCACTCTCTCGCCAGCTTGCGACCCTTTTGTCGATCGTCATCCAAAAAGCAGCAGAGATCGCGCAATTCCTGGTTATCGTCGTTCAGTCTTTGGTTCGCCTCCTTCAGCAACCGCAGCTCATTCAGCTGGAAGATAGATAGCTTTGTCAAGTCGTGCTCTTATATTTTTTAAGATTGTCTTTTTTTGTTATGCGCGGATGCGAGCAAACAGATCTACTTAAATAGATTTAAAAATACAAACACTATTGAGAATATTTTGATTATTTTGTCAATGCATTGCAAATTGTATAAAAATTAATAGGTAATCATAAATAACTATTTGAATACTTTGTAGTTTTCTACATCTATGTGTATATATTTTTTTCAAATAATATCGACATGTCTTCCACATTCAGCCAACATCTTTTATATTGTTCGCGGATCTGTATTGAGAGAAATGAATAACGGAGTCATTGATCTCTTGGATGACGTATTCGCGCTGCGGTACACGTCGATCGTTGAAAAAAAAGCCTTTCACCTATTCATCACACGTGTGCGAGCGACGCGTGACCAATTTTGATTTGACCAGGTACTTTTAGTTAAAGTCAGCACTTTGCCAGCCGGAGGAAGCCGATTGTCCCCGCGATCATTTGCGGTTTATCTCACGTATGCGTGACTGCTTGAAATTACGACGTTCGGTTCAATCTGTGTATGACCTACAAGAGCCCCCCTCAAAAAACTTCCGTGTACCGTGCTAAAGATTTCAAGGACAGCAAACTGCATCCTACATCTCGAAGGTACAACGAAGGTTATTATGGTAACATCTTATCGATATATTAAATTATAATATGACATTAAAAAACGAAGATTTTCTCGTTTCAAGGTATTTACGAAATCAATAAATGACTGGAAATTGAAGTGGATTCATTGCCAAGCGAAACACCGTTATGCAAAAACGAGGTCCTTAAAGTAAGCAAAACTGAAAAGCGAATAAAACGTGAATCATTATTTAGGTTGCGTGCCACATTTGTCATATTCCAAGTAGAGTCTCACTTTAACAAGCTTTTAATTTAGATCTTACAAAGATATAAGAATAATATTAATAATTTTTTAAGAAATTCGCATTGAAACAATTTTTAAAATTACAACATTACATCGGCAAGTAATTATTATTGAGCTCCAATGTTGATACGTATCGTTAAGCTCGTACGATTGAGGGTTTAATTTTTGCGTCACTTGTGTTATAAAGAAATCGAGGAATTCATCATCGAGGAACTCACCAAGTTCTGTATTTGACGATTCTGCTCGGCGGCGAGCCTAGCGATGTCACTCTCGGTCTTTCGCACAAACTTGAGCATCTCTACGGGGCCGAGTCGCAGGAATTCGTCGTCGCTGATCCTCTGCCTGACCGGGACGTTCTGGCCGTTGTTTACCGTCGGGTACTGACTGCTGGGCGGCAAGTATGGGCCCTGGCCGAGCTTGGGCTGCTGGAGGTAGGTTGATGGCTGCGGCAGCTGCTGCTGGCTCTTGGACACCGCTGCCGTGGACGCGGCAGCGATCAGCGGGTTGGTTCCCTGGAGATGATAACGATGCTCTATCCTCGGCGAGTACTTGCCCTGCGCATCCTTCGCGGAAGGTGACTGCTGCGGTGGCGGCGGCGGCGGTTGCTGCTGCGATTGGGTTGATTGCTGCGATTGCTGTTGCTGCTGTTGATGATGATGGTGCTGTGAAGCTGGGGGCGGGGGCGGCGGCAACGTGCGCGGCTGCGTGCCCTGATGATGGCTCAAGGCCGCGCCCGGGCCTTGATTGTTGCCGGCCTGAGCCGAACTCGGCGCCGACGTAGCAGCTCCGTTGGCGTAGTGAAGATGATTCTTCAGGATGCCGCTGGTAGGCTGCGGTGGGGGCTGATAGCGTGGTGGCAGCTGGTCCACTGATTTGATCACGTGCGACGGATGATGCTGCTGCTGCTGCTGCTGTTGTTGCTGATAATGCTGCGGCTGCGGCTGCTGCTGCGGCTGGGACTTACTCTTATTGGACATCGCGGCTAATTTAGCTCCAGGCTGCGCCGTGTCCCATTTCAGAAAGTCCGCCGCGGCCTCCTCGCGCCGGTTTGACCCGCCGAAATCTGGGTCAGCGCGCGATCTCTCACGAGTAGTAGTGACGGCGGCGGCGGCGGCGGGCCCGGTCCGCGCGACCGGCCCCGCGCGATACATACGCGTCGTTCCCTCCACCGACACCCGGGCCTCGCCTTATCGCCGTAGGGGGCCTCGCGCGAGCACGCTACTCCTCTCTCGTCGACCGATTTCTGTGTTCTTTCTCCTACTTCTTCCTCTCTTTCTCGGTCCTTTTTTTTTCTTTCACCTCCTCTTCGCTTCGTCTTCGCGCGCTTCTCGTCCCGAGTGCACCTGCCAGCGGCACGGGAAAGAATCTCGTCCGCTTGGAGGAGAGAGTCACGGCGCTTGTTTTGATTCACGACGGACCGCGGGGTTCTTCGTTAGCGTCGCTCAGCTAGTCTCGTGTGACGATCAAGTTCCAGGTAACTTTATATATCCAACGTGATCAACTGGAGATGAAGAAACCAGAGCCTAGCTTTTGCCGCCACGACGTTTAGGCCACATCCGTTTTTAAGGGATCGGCATCTGCGACGAATCTTTCACCACTCACCACGCACCTTGAAAGAACACTTGGTTTAAATCACGAAAATTAAATTGATCGTCGCATATAGATCGAAAGTTACCGTTGTCTTCGGGATACTCGCCGCTGGTCGAACGTGTTCGGATACATTCAGTGAGTAGTTTTCCTCCGCAAGTTCACTTTCGCGACGACGACGACGACAATCACCGTGGTACTGCGACGTAACAGTCGTACAGTCGTGGCCTTCGCGTTCAACTTGAGCAAGTTGCCGCTGCTCACAATCGACATACCAGTCGTGGTCCCCCTCGTACCACTAATCCCCGCGATGTAACACGATTCCCCTCTATCGCGCGTTCCCCGTTCTCTCTCTTTCTTTCTCTCCGTGGCTTGGGTGCCCTTCGCCACGAACGTGCCGTGGGATGTCGTGTCAATTCTCCGCTCTCGCGGCGCGTTCACACACGTGTCCCCTCTCTCTATCTCTCCCTCGGTCTCGTCGGTGCATCACAATTATCACAAGAGGTGAAAGAAAGAGAGAGAATCATGACCGATCTCGCGCGTTATTAGCGGCGCGTTCGCCGATGGAATGCAGGTGTTTCTTCCCTTTTTTTTTTTTTAATCAGCATTCATGCGTCATACCTTCACGTGCTCGTGCCTCGCCTCTTGCTTCGCAGAAAGAGAGCTAGAGAGCAAACACACCGTCTCCCGCCGTCAGAGACGCGGATCGTGGTTCGCCGCTCCGGATCGGAGATTCAGACCAGCGTGCTCGGTTGTCACCGTCCCGTCAGACGACGCGGAAGACGTAGGGTCGTCGTCGTCGCTGTCGTCGACGTCCAGCCACCTGGCTCTCGCCCTCTGATGAGTTTCCGCCCCTTTGTCCACCCGCACATCCAGACCTCGCGGGAGACGCGCATTCCGCGTTGCGGCACCGAAGCACACGTCCGGAGAGGGCTCACGTACCTCGCGAGAGAGCGAGCGACTTACCGCGCGGGTGTCGTCGCCGCTGCCGCGTTACGACGACAACCGCCGTGGCTGCAATCCGCGCTGGCAATGCCCGCTGCTGCTGCCGCGCGCCGGGCCCCCGTTCTTCTCGCCGCCGCCGCCGCTGCCGCCGACGACGGGCCGCATTTCACGGGATGCCCAGTGCCGTGCCCGATCGCCGGTCGGGCCCGTCTCGGCGGGCACGCTCTTTGCGTCCCTGACAATTCGTCCGCTTTGGCTTCCTGCGCTTCTTCGCGTGCAGCCGTCGTTTCTATTAGAATTCCTTTTGTATTTTGAATGCACGGAATATCTACGTTCGAGGCTCGGCTCCGAATTGCAAAAGGGTCCTCTTTCTCTTCTATTTTCTTCGTTTCCAATTACTCTTGATCAATCCTTCCGTAACAGTCGATTTTTAAATTCGGTCCCCTCTACCAAGGCGTCGGTCGACACATACAGTGATTTTCCTCTCGGATGTCGATCGCGATTTGGAGCTCGTTAAATCTCACTCGTCACGAGTCTAAGCACGTGTCGGTGCACGAATTCGCGTCGTCGGCCCGACGATCGAGCCTCGTCAAAGCACACGCGGGCCCCGATCTCGATCCGCACAAGCCACGTTCGGAATCACGTACTAACATCATGGCGGCCGCTCGCGGGACTTGAAGCCGACTCGAATCACGCCGCAATCTCGCGATTGGCTCGCGAAGCGCGAACTGCGAAGTCGTGGGAGAATCCGAGCGTAGCCCATAGAGCCACGGGTTCACTGGAGCCTGACAGCGGAATCGAGAAAATGATGGATGACAAATATAAAAATATCTTGCAAAAAGCTGTTGATAACGAAGGAATTCAGGGAGCTTGATGAAAATGCTGTTGTCGCTCTTTCTCTGCAGGGTCGTCGACAGATGAAAACCTAGATGCTTTTTCAACGCATGATCTCGACACTCCCAAAGAAATTCCCGGCCTTTCGCGAAGTTTCCCGTGAGACTTTCCGGTCGTTTAACTTTAGCGGAAATCACTGATTAACTTCAATGAGGGAACGATCGTATCTTATATCAGCAAGTCGAAAGATATAATTATGCGTGCGTGTCAATGACGAGGAAGACGTTTCTTTCTTTCTCCGATTATGTATTGAGAAATTAATAATTTAGCAATGTAAAGTTGAAAAAGCTTTCTCGACTATCTCTTGAGAGAAAAATCACAGGGGCTTAAAAATACTCGATCGAGCTTAAAAATACTGGTTTTTTTCTTCCTTATAAATCATCAATGTCGATCTCGCGGATTGTATGCCACGCGGCAGGTGTTACTTCTTCACACTCGTTCACCGACAAAAGAGATAATCTTGGAAAATATTCCTGTGCTCCGACATATATATGTGTATGTATACATCGAGTGCACCTGTATTTTTCTTCGCGTCGGACGTCTGGAGCGAACGAAAGACTCAGGTAAAATTTCAAAAGCGTCCTTTTAAATCCGGTTCGTCCGTGCGATGGAATGTCGGAAAAAAACGAGTTGTGAAGCCCGGCCTGACGCGTCCTATTGTATCATCGTAGAAAAGCCCTCGCCTATGCAAATATTACGGAAGATGTCATTTCAGGCTTTTGAAGTTGTGATTCGAAACAGAAATTAGAATTGATCAGAATAATAATCAACTTTTATAGCGGGAAATATGAAAAGTTCAAAGAATTAAGGATGAATTTATATGGTTTATATATTTTCCGAGTGGCTATAAAATTTAGCTGAATTTGTAAATAATTTTATTGGATCATCAAAGTAAATGATGAAGATGCTGCAAAAAGTTTCAACACAAACCGTTCTTTCTGCATACGTAACTAAAAATAAAAATCTTATCTTGTATTTTCATTGACATATTTATCTTTAAAAATATCGACCAAATGTTAATTAATAATTAATAACTTTATTGAAACGAACAGATTTTTTAACTATCATTTTTTCACCAGAAATACGTTGGCGCTGCAAGTCCATATTTAAGAAAAAAAAACTTAAACGATTGCTCCTTCATTGCTCCATCAGAATCCACAATTGCTCCTTTTTTAAAATTAATACTTTTCGAAATATTAACAAAAAACGTAAAATTTTTTATTTTTAATAAAAAACCTATTTATAATAGCTGTATGGAAAAAAGGAAAGTATAAAACGATTGCTCCTTCATTGCTCCATCAGAATCTACAATTGCTTTCCTTTTAAAATCAATATTTTTTTAAATATTAACAAAAAATGTGAAAATTTTTTATTTTTACTAAAAAACATATTTATAACAGCTGTATGGAAATAAGTAAAGTATAAAACGATTGCTCCTTAATTGCTCCATCAGAATCTGCAATTGCTCCCCTTTTAAAATTAATATTTTTCTAAATATTTACAAAAAATGGTAAAATTTTTTATTTATAATAAAAAACATATTTATAATAGCTTTGTGCAACTAAATACAGCATAAAACAATTGCTCCTTCATTGCTTCGCATTGCTCTATAATTATTTTCATGATTTATTGCATTTATATTGAAAAATTAACAAATTATTAATTTCACAAGTGACGCCGCCGCCACCTATCGGCGGCCTACCGTAACTGCTTCGCTCGGCAACCGATGGCGGAAATATTCAAACGTTATTGTTTATAACATTGACATTTTCTATTGCTTTTGTTGATAGAACGATTGCTCCTCGCTTGCTCTGTAGTGATATTCAATCGCTCCACTCGTATAATTAATTTTCTTTAATATTTTAGCAATAAACCATTCGTTTTCTTAAACAAACGTATTTCCTGCTGTCCCCTGCGAGTAAATTCAACATAAAACGATTGCTCCTTTGTTGCTTAGCGTTGCTCCATGATTACTTTCTACATATGGTTTCTAGTAACAATATAATATATTATGATACAAATGCATATGAAAATGCATGAAAGTATAAGGATCTTGTTAATCTTTTGCATGGAAAGTCGCAAACCCATGTGGTGCAAAGAATGTTTTACACACACACACACACACACACACGGGGGGGTGCAAGGGGGGTCTTCGGCCCCCCCTCCCGCACCTACCTCGTCCAAGTCGCTAACCCATGTGGACTTTACTTTGCTTGCAATATACATGGATTGCCAATGTACATTCGGGTTTCATTTCGTGACGTCACGCATCATACCAATGCTCTAGTTTACATCGAGCACTTGGTACGCGTATCAAATAGTAAATAACTAGTGAATGTGTTTAATCATTGGCTGATCAGCTTAAATTCACTACTTGATACGCGTACCAAGTGCTCGGTGTAAACTAGAGCAATGTTTAAGTTCTAATTGTAAGTAAATTTTTTTTCATGTGAACGAAAATAGTGATTGAATAGGATTTCTCAAAAATCGCATTCGGTCTATTTGATTTTAAGTGTAAACGCTTGTCTGAAACTTTTTCCGACGTCGAAAAAAAGCGAGGCTTCCACCTCGATGCTTCGGGTAATCGCTTCTCGGAAATTGTCGAGGAGACTCTTCCCTTTTCCGCGAAATCGCGTTCGGCCTATTTGATTTTAAGTGCAAACGCTTGTCCAAAGTTTTTTCTGTCATCGAAAAAAAGCGAGGCTTCCGCTTCGATGCTTCGGATAATCGCTTCTCGGAAATCGTCGAGGCTCCGGGATGCTTGTTCGAAGTTTTTTTCGTCGTCAAAAAAAAGCGACGCGCCACTCAGGCGCCAGTCCCCTCGACGAATTCCGAGAAACGGTAACCCGAAGCATCGAAGCGGAAACTTCTCGGAAATCGTCCCCTCCACGATTTCCGAGCCTAACGGTTATCTTTTCTTTTTCGCCAAATCCCCGAGTCGCCTGACTCACGGTAGCCAATCAGCTACTAGCTTCGCCTACTATTTTCTCCTTCCCTCTTTCAAACGCTTCGACGACTCCGCGCGGACCGGGCTCAGTTGCCTGACGAGAGGGGTTCGGTGAGTCAGTTGTGTCGCGAAGATTCGGTAGTGAACATGTACGCTGCTCGTCTATCGGAAAAGAATATCGCGATCGCTTCGTGTGTGTGTGTGTGGCGTGGAGTGGTGTGGCGTGGAGTGGTGTGGTGTGGTGTGGTGTGGTGTGGTGTGGTGTGGTGTGTGGTGTGGTGTGGTGTGTGAAGTGCATCGTCGTTGCCTTCTTCGCTGCTTCAGGATTATCTTCGCCGTTGCCTTCCTCGCTGCTTCAGGACCACTTTCGCCGTTGCCTCCGTCTCAGCTTCAGGACGATCGCTGTGGACCGCTGCGAACGAGAGCAGTAAGTACATTATTTTAGTAATACTTTTGTCTGCCCGTCCACAGCGCGCTATTATCTAGTTATCTAGTACATTATACTCCAACAGATAATTGAAAAATTTTTTTACACGCATACTCGCGATCTTGAAATTTTACAATCACATTCATGCGAGTAACAAAATCTTTCGACTATTTGTTGGGATATAATATTCCAGATAATGGCGCATGGCCCCGGTACACGTTTTACTAATAGTTTCATTAATTAATTTTTTTTTAACATCTTTTTATTCCGACCGTCGGCACCGCATTCGCGAGAGGCGTGAAATCCAAACAGTTTCGGTTATTCTTTTGATAGTTCTCAACAGTTCTCGCACAGTTTCGACCTATTTCGTAGGTTTCACTAACAATTCCGTCAATTAATAATTTTTTACAATTTTCTATTTCGACTCCTGTCACGGCATTCAGCAGAGGTATGAGATGCAAACAGAGTCGATCATTATTTCTACGATAGTTTTCACTAGTTTTCACATAGCCCCGACCATTTCCATGCGTTTTGATAAATAATTTTATTAATTAATTATTTTTCTAAACTTTGTTCTCCTGCCGTCGGCTCAGTATTCGCGAGACGCAAAGTGCTGTTTCGATCACTTTTTTTACAGTTCTCAGTAGTTCTCGCACAGTTTCGACCTATTTCGTAGGTTTCACTAACAATTTCGTCAATTAATTATTTTTTACAATTTTCTATTTCGACACCTGTCACTGCATTCAGCAGAGGTATGAGATGCAAACAGAGTCAATTATTATTCCAATGATAGTTTTCGTTAGTTCTCGCATAGCCCCGACCATTTCCATGCGTTTTGATAAATAATTTTATTAATTAATTATTTTTCTAAACTTTGTTCTCCTGCCGTCGGCTCAGTATTCGCGAGACGCAAAGTGCTGTTTCGATCACTTTTTTTACAGTTCTCAGTAGTTCTCGCACAGTTTCGACCTATTTCGTAGGTTTCACTAACAATTTCGTCAATTAATTATTTTTTACAATTTTCTATTTCGACACCTGTCACTGCATTCAGCAGAGGTATGAGATGCAAACAGAGTTAATTATTATTCCAATGATAGTTTTCGTTAGTTCTCGCATAGCCCCGACCATTTCCATGCGTTTTGATAAATAATTTTATTAATTAATTATTTTTCTAAACATTGTTCTCCTGCCGTCGGCTCAGTATTCGCGAGACGCAAAGTGCTGTTTCGATCACTTTTTTTACAGTTCTCAGTAGTTCTCGCACAGTTTCGACCTATTTCGTAGGTTTCACTAACAATTTCGTCAATTAATTATTTTTTACAATTTTCTATTTCGACACCTGTCACTGCATTCAGCAGAGGTATGAGATGCAAACAGAGTCAATTATTATTCTAATGATAGTTTTCGTTAGTTCTCGCATAGCCCCGACCATTTCCATGCGTTTTGATAAATAATTTTATTAATTAATTATTTTTCTAAACATTGTTCTCCTGCCGTCGGCTCAGTATTCGCGAGACGCAAAGTGCTGTTTCGATCACTTTTTTTACAGTTCTCAGTAGTTCTCGCACAGTTTCGACCTATTTCGTAGGTTTCACTAACAATTTCGTCAATTAATTATTTTTTACAATTTTCTATTTCGACACCTGTCACTGCATTCAGCAGAGGTATGAGATGCAAACAGAGTCAATTATTATTCCAATGATAGTTTTCGTTAGTTCTCGCATAGCCCCGACCATTTCCATGCGTTTTGATAAATAATTTTATTAATTAATTATTTTTCTAAACATTGTTCTCCTGCCGTCGGCTCAGTATTCGCGAGACGCAAAGTGCTGTTTCGATCACTTTTTTTACAGTTCTCAGTAGTTCTCGCACAGTTTCGACCTATTTCGTAGGTTTCACTAACAATTTCGTCAATTAATTATTTTTTACAATTTTCTATTTCGACACCTGTCACTGCATTCAGCAGAGGTATGAGATGCAAACAGAGTCAATTATTATTCCAATGATAGTTTTCGTTAGTTCTCGCATAGCCCCGACCATTTCCATGCGTTTTGATAAATAATTTTATTAATTAATTATTTTTCTAAACTTTGTTCTCCTGCCGTCGGCTCAGTATTCGCGAGACGCAAAGTGCTGTTTCGATCACTTTTTTTACAGTTCTCAGTAGTTCTCGCACAGTTTCGACCTATTTCGTAGGTTTCACTAACAATTTCGTCAATTAATTATTTTTTACAATTTTCTATTTCGACACCTGTCACTGCATTCAGCAGAGGTATGAGATGCAAACAGAGTCAATTATTATTCCAATGATAGTTTTCGTTAGTTCTCGCATAGCCCCGACCATTTCCATGCGTTTTGATAAATAATTTTATTAATTAATTATTTTTCTAAACTTTGTTCTCCTGCCGTCGGCTCAGTATTCGCGAGACGCAAAGTGCTGTTTCGATCACTTTTTTTACAGTTCTCAGTAGTTCTCGCACAGTTTCGACCTATTTCGTAGGTTTCACTAACAATTTCGTCAATTAATTATTTTTTACAATTTTCTATTTCGACACCTGTCACTGCATTCAGCAGAGGTATGAGATGCAAACAGAGTCAATTATTATTCCAATGATAGTTTTCGTTAGTTCTCGCATAGCCCCGACCATTTCCATGCGTTTTGATAAATAATTTTATTAATTAATTATTTTTCTAAACATTGTTCTCCTGCCGTCGGCTCAGTATTCGCGAGACGCAAAGTGCTGTTTCGATCACTTTTTTTACAGTTCTCAGTAGTTCTCGCACAGTTTCGACCTATTTCGTAGGTTTCACTAACAATTTCGTCAATTAATTATTTTTTACAATTTTCTATTTCGACACCTGTCACTGCATTCAGCAGAGGTATGAGATGCAAACAGAGTCAATTATTATTCCAATGATAGTTTTCGTTAGTTCTCGCATAGCCCCGACCATTTCCATGCGTTTTGATAAATAATTTTATTAATTAATTATTTTTCTAAACTTTGTTCTCCTGCCGTCGGCTCAGTATTCGCGAGACGCAAAGTGCTGTTTCGATCACTTTTTTTACAGTTCTCAGTAGTTCTCGCACAGTTTCGACCTATTTCGTAGGTTTCACTAACAATTTCGTCAATTAATTATTTTTTACAATTTTCTATTTCGACACCTGTCACTGCATTCAGCAGAGGTATGAGATGCAAACAGAGTCAATTATTATTCCAATGATAGTTTTCGTTAGTTCTCGCATAGCCCCGACCATTTCCATGCGTTTTGATAAATAATTTTATTAATTAATTATTTTTCTAAACTTTGTTCTCCTGCCGTCGGCTCAGTATTCGCGAGACGCAAAGTGCTGTTTCGATCACTTTTTTTACAGTTCTCAGTAGTTCTCGCACAGTTTCGACCTATTTCGTAGGTTTCACTAACAATTTCGTCAATTAATTATTTTTTACAATTTTCTATTTCGACACCTGTCACTGCATTCAGCAGAGGTATGAGATGCAAACAGAGTCAATTATTATTCCAATGATAGTTTTCGTTAGTTCTCGCATAGCCCCGACCATTTCCATGCGTTTTGATAAATAATTTTATTAATTAATTATTTTTCTAAACTTTGTTCTCCTGCCGTCGGCTCAGTATTCGCGAGACGCAAAGTGCTGTTTCGATCACTTTTTTTACAGTTCTCAGTAGTTCTCGCACAGTTTCGACCTATTTCGTAGGTTTCACTAACAATTTCGTCAATTAATTATTTTTTACAATTTTCTATTTCGACACCTGTCACTGCATTCAGCAGAGGTATGAGATGCAAACAGAGTCAATTATTATTCCAATGATAGTTTTCGTTAGTTCTCGCATAGCCCCGACCATTTCCATGCGTTTTGATAAATAATTTTATTAATTAATTATTTTTCTAAACTTTGTTCTCCTGCCGTCGGCTCAGTATTCGCGAGACGCAAAGTGCTGTTTCGATCACTTTTTTTACAGTTCTCAGTAGTTCTCGCACAGTTTCGACCTATTTCGTAGGTTTCACTAACAATTTCGTCAATTAATTATTTTTTACAATTTTCTATTTCGACACCTGTCACTGCATTCAGCAGAGGTATGAGATGCAAACAGAGTCAATTATTATTCCAATGATAGTTTTCGTTAGTTCTCGCATAGCCCCGACCATTTCCATGCGTTTTGATAAATAATTTTATTAATTAATTATTTTTCTAAACTTTGTTCTCCTGCCGTCGGCTCAGTATTCGCGAGACGCAAAGTGCTGTTTCGATCACTTTTTTTACAGTTCTCAGTAGTTCTCGCACAGTTTCGACCTATTTCGTAGGTTTCACTAACAATTTCGTCAATTAATTATTTTTTACAATTTTCTATTTCGACACCTGTCACTGCATTCAGCAGAGGTATGAGATGCAAACAGAGTCAATTATTATTCCAATGATAGTTTTCGTTAGTTCTCGCATAGCCCCGACCATTTCCATGCGTTTTGATAAATAATTTTATTAATTAATTATTTTTCTAAACTTTGTTCTCCTGCCGTCGGCTCAGTATTCGCGAGACGCAAAGTGCTGTTTCGATCACTTTTTTTACAGTTCTCAGTAGTTCTCGCACAGTTTCGACCTATTTCGTAGGTTTCACTAACAATTTCGTCAATTAATTATTTTTTACAATTTTCTATTTCGACACCTGTCACTGCATTCAGCAGAGGTATGAGATGCAAACAGAGTCAATTATTATTCCAATGATAGTTTTCGTTAGTTCTCGCATAGCCCCGACCATTTCCATGCGTTTTGATAAATAATTTTATTAATTAATTATTTTTCTAAACTTTGTTCTCCTGCCGTCGGCTCAGTATTCGCGAGACGCAAAGTGCTGTTTCGATCACTTTTTTTACAGTTCTCAGTAGTTCTCGCACAGTTTCGACCTATTTCGTAGGTTTCACTAACAATTTCGTCAATTAATTATTTTTTACAATTTTCTATTTCGACACCTGTCACTGCATTCAGCAGAGGTATGAGATGCAAACAGAGTCAATTATTATTCCAATGATAGTTTTCGTTAGTTCTCGCATAGCCCCGACCATTTCCATGCGTTTTGATAAATAATTTTATTAATTAATTATTTTTCTAAACTTTGTTCTCCTGCCGTCGGCTCAGTATTCGCGAGACGCAAAGTGCTGTTTCGATCACTTTTTTTTACAGTTCTCAGTAGTTCTCGCACAGTTTCGACCTATTTCGTAGGTTTCACTAACAATTTCGTCAATTAATTATTTTTTACAATTTTCTATTTCGACACCTGTCACTGCATTCAGCAGAGGTATGAGATGCAAACAGAGTCAATTATTATTCCAATGATAGTTTTCGTTAGTTCTCGCATAGCCCCGACCATTTCCATGCGTTTTGATAAATAATTTTATTAATTAATTATTTTTCTAAACATTGTTCTCCTGCCGTCGGCTCAGTATTCGCGAGACGCAAAGTGCTGTTTCGATCACTTTTTTTACAGTTCTCAGTAGTTCTCGCACAGTTTCGACCTATTTCGTAGGTTTCACTAACAATTTCGTCAATTAATTATTTTTTACAATTTTCTATTTCGACACCTGTCACTGCATTCAGCAGAGGTATGAGATGCAAACAGAGTCAATTATTATTCCAATGATAGTTTTCGTTAGTTCTCGCATAGCCCCGACCATTTCCATGCGTTTTGATAAATAATTTTATTAATTAATTATTTTTCTAAACTTTGTTCTCCTGCCGTCGGCTCAGTATTCGCGAGACGCAAAGTGCTGTTTCGATCACTTTTTTTACAGTTCTCAGTAGTTCTCGCACAGTTTCGACCTATTTCGTAGGTTTCACTAACAATTTCGTCAATTAATTATTTTTTACAATTTTCTATTTCGACACCTGTCACTGCATTCAGCAGAGGTATGAGATGCAAACAGAGTCAATTATTATTCCAATGATAGTTTTCGTTAGTTCTCGCATAGCCCCGACCATTTCCATGCGTTTTGATAAATAATTTTATTAATTAATTATTTTTCTAAACTTTGTTCTCCTGCCGTCGGCTCAGTATTCGCGAGACGCAAAGTGCTGTTTCGATCACTTTTTTTACAGTTCTCAGTAGTTCTCGCACAGTTTCGACCTATTTCGTAGGTTTCACTAACAATTTCGTCAATTAATTATTTTTTACAATTTTCTATTTCGACACCTGTCACTGCATTCAGCAGAGGTATGAGATGCAAACAGAGTAATTATTATTCCAATGATAGTTTTCGTTAGTTCTCGCATAGCCCCGACCATTTCCATGCGTTTTGATAAATAATTTTATTAATTAATTATTTTTCTAAACTTTGTTCTCCTGCCGTCGGCTCAGTATTCGCGAGACGCAAAGTGCTGTTTCGATCACTTTTTTTTACAGTTCTCAGTAGTTCTCGCACAGTTTCGACCTATTTCGTAGGTTTCACTAACAATTTCGTCAATTAATTATTTTTTACAATTTTCTATTTCGACACCTGTCACTGCATTCAGCAGAGGTATGAGATGCAAACAGAGTCAATTATTATTCCAATGATAGTTTTCGTAGTTCTCGCATAGCCCCGACCATTTCCATGCGTTTGATAAATAATTTTATTAATTAATATTTTTCTAAACTTTGTTCTCCTGCCGTCGGCTCAGTATTCGCGAGACGCAAAGTGCTGTTTCGATCACTTTTTTTACAGTTCTCAGTAGTTCTCGCACAGTTTCGACCTATTTCGTAGGTTTCACTAACAATTTCGTCAATTAATTATTTTTTACAATTTTCTATTTCGACACCTGTCACTGCATTCAGCAGAGGTATGAGATGCAAACAGAGTCAATTATTATTCCAATGATAGTTTTCGTTAGTTCTCGCATAGCCCCGACCATTTCCATGCGTTTTGATAAATAATTTTATTAATTAATTATTTTTCTAAACTTTGTTCTCCTGCCGTCGGCTCAGTATTCGCGAGACGCAAAGTGCTGTTTCGATCACTTTTTTTACAGTTCTCAGTAGTTCTCGCACAGTTTCGACCTATTTCGTAGGTTTCACTAACAATTTCGTCAATTAATATTTTTTACAATTTTCTATTTCGACACCTGTCACTGCATTCAGCAGAGGTATGAGATGCAAACAGAGTCAATTATTATTCCAATGATAGTTTTCGTTAGTTCTCGCATAGCCCCGACCATTTTCATGCGTTTTGATAAATAATTTTATTAATTAATTATTTTTCTAAACTTGTTCTCCTGCCGTCGGCTCAGTATTCGCGAGACGCAAAGTGCTGTTTCGATCACTTTTTTTACAGTTCTCAGTAGTTCTCGCACAGTTTCGACCTATTTCGTAGGTTTCACTAACAATTTCGTCAATTAATTATTTTTTACAATTTTTATTTCGACACCTGTCACTGCATTCAGCAGAGGTATGAGATGCAACAGAGTCAATTATTCCAATGATAGTTTTCGTTAGTTCTCGCATAGCCCCGACCCATTTACATGCGTGTTGATAAATAATTTATTAATTATTATTTTTCTAAAACTTTGTTCTCCTGGCCGTCGGTCGTATTCGCGAGACGCAAAGTGCTTGTTCTCGATCCCTTTTTTTACAGTTCCAGTAGTTATCGCACAGTTTCGACTATTTCGTTAGGTCTTCTAACAATTTCGTCAAATAATTATTTTTTACAATTTTCATTTCGACCACTGTCACTGATTCAGCAGAGTATGAGATGCAAACAGAGTCAATTATATATTCCAATGATAGTTTTTCGATTAGTGCTCGCATAGCCCGACCAGTTCATGCGTTTTGATAAATAATTATTAATTAATTATTTTCTAAACTTGTTCTTCTGCCGTCGGCTCAGTTATTCGCGAGACGCAAAGTGCGTTTCGATCACTTTTTTTACAGTTCTCAGTAGTTCCGCACAGTTTAGACCGATTTAGTAGGTTTCACAACAAATTTCGTCTAATTAATATTTTTTCATGTTATATTTCGACACATGTCACTGCAGTACGCAGAGTATGAGATGCAAAACAGAGTCAATTATTATTCAATGAAGTTTTCGTTAGTTCTCGCATTAAGACCGGACCATTTCCCATGGTTTGATAAAATAATCTTTAATTAATTATTTTTTAAAACTTTGTCGCCTGCCGTGCGGCTCCGATTCGCGGAGACGCAAAAGTGCTGATTTCGATCACTTTTTTTAAGTGCTCAGCTAGTCACTCGCACAGTTTCGACCTATTTCGTAGGTTCACAAACAATTTCGTCAATTATTATGTTTTACACTTTTTTATTCGCACCGGCACTGCATTCAGCAGAGGTATGAGATGCAAAAAGAGTCAATTTATATTCCAATGATAGGGTTCGGAGTTCTCGAATAGCCCCGACCATTCCATGCGTTTTGATAAAATTTTATAATTAATTAGTTTTCTAAACATTTGTTCTCTGCGTCAGGCTCAGTATTCGCGAGACGCAAAGTGCTGTTTCCTCACTTTTTTTACAAGTTTCAGTAGTTCTCGCACAGTTTCGGACCTATTTCGTAGGTTTCACTACAATTTTCGTCAATTAATATTTTTTACAATTTTCTATTTGACACCTTGTAACTGCATTCAGCAGAGGTATGAGATGAAAACAGATAGTCAATTCTGATTCCATGATAGTTTTCGTTAGTTCTGCATAGCCCGACCCATTTCCATGCGTTTTGAATTAAATCATTTTATTAATTAAAAAAAAACTATTTTTCTAAACTTTGTCTCCTGCGGGGCTCAGTATTCGCGAGACCCCAAAGTTGTGTTTCAGATCACGTTTTTACAGTTCTCAGTAGTTCTGCACAGTTTCGAACTAGTTCGTAGGTTTCACTACAATTTCGGTCAATTATTATTTTTTACAATTTTCTATTTCGACACCTGTCACTTGCAGTTCAGAAGAGGTATGAGATGCAAACAGAGTCAATTATTATTCAAATGATAGTTTTGTTAGTTCTAGCATAGCCAGACAATTTCAATGCGTTTTGATAAAAATTTTATTAATTAATTATTGTTCTAAACTTTGTTCTCTTGCCGTCGGCTCAGTATTGCGAGAGCAACGTGCGTTTCGATCACTTTTTTACAGTTCTCAGTAGTTCTCGCATTTCGACCTTTTCGTAGTGTCCACAACAATATCGTCAATTAATTATTTTTTACAATTTTTATTTCGACACCTGTCACTGCATACCAGCAGAGGTATGAGATGCAAAACAGAGTCAATTATTACCAATGGATAGTTTTCGTTAGTTCTCGCAGAGCCCGACCATTTCATGGTTTGATACATTAATTTTATTAA